>NC_056730.1:220311462-220423962 GCF_019279795.1 Protopterus annectens | reverse complement strand
CTCAGTGAGGCCTCTGTGCAGGATGTCAGCATCGCTTGGGGAGGTAATAATAGCACCCACCTTTCAGTCATCTGAAAACATTGTCAGCCAGAGTCCCTTCATTTTAGGCTGGACTTCAGAGGCATAAATGCTGAACACAAGGGGTCCCAGGTCCAGACCCTGTGATACTCCACTCACGACTGGTCAGCAGTCTGACATGGAGTCTGCTGCTTTCACACTGTGGGTTCTATCTTTGAGACAGTTTGCAACCCACCTAGTGATATAGGGGTTGATGCTTAGCTGACTGTTTGTCTATGATTCCTGAGTGGGGAATGGTATCAAAGGATTAGAAGCCCCGCATGTCTTGTTATTTATTCCATACTGTCACATAGTTATTTCATGTGGCACAGAGCTTATAGGGCTGCAGAGTGTCTACAGCTACCTCTACAGTGGATGACATCACTGGGCCTTGTAAAGTGGACATCGGGACATTTACTGAGTGGACCACAACAAAAAATTGCAAAACCCACCCCACAATGGATATGGTTCTCACACAAACATACACAGGATACTGCTCTCTCTCTCTCTCTCTCTCTCTCTCTCTCACACACACACACACACACACACACACACACACACACACACACACACACACACACACACACACACACACACACATACACACACACACACACACACACACACACACACACACACATTCACACACCCACACACACACACACACACACACACACACACACACACACACATTTGCCAGGACTGAGATTAGAGCCCCTACCAATCCAGTTATTCCTACTAGAGTGTTATGCATTTATCACACATTCCATGGAGCTTATAGGGTGTCCCAAGGTGCTTCTAGGGTGAGGTACATCACTAGTCCTTGTAAAGTAAGGCAATGGGAGATGTACTGGGTAAGAAAGGCCACACTATTCTTTAACCTACAGATATACACACTTACAAACACAAATACACTCACACACACATTTTCCAGGACTGAGATTAGATCCCCTGCCTAAATAGTTATTCATACTACAGTGTTACATAGTTATCACATACACCACAGAGCTTATAGGGCTGTGGGCTGCCCAAAGGTACTTCTAAGGTGACTGACATCAGCAGGACTGCTAAATTAGGGCAATGGGAAGTGTACTGGTTGTGAATGGGCTCAAAATCTTTAACCTACAAACACACACACTTTTACATTTGCCAGGACTGAAATTAGAACCCCTACCTAAGTAGGTATTTGTACTATAGTGTTATGCAGTTATCACATGCACCACAGAGTGTATGTGGCTGAGGGCTGCCCAAAGGTTCTTCTAAGGTGACTGACATAGCAGGACTGCTAAAGTAGGGCAATGGGAAGTGTACTGGGCATGAATGGGCTAAAAGTCTGTAAACTACACACACACACACACACACACACACACACACACACACACACACACACACTTTTACATTTGCCAGGTCTGTGATTAGAATTCCTACCTGCCTAGTTATTTGTATTATAATGTTATGCAGTTATCACGTGGGTTATAGAGCTTACAGGACTGAAGCCAGTCCAAAGGTACTTCTAAGGTGAATGACATCAGCAGATCTTGTAAAGTAGGGCAATGGAAAGTGTACTGGGTGGGTAAGGCATCATAACAGTGAGACCTACAAATACACACACACACGCACACACACACACACACACACACACACACACACACACACACACACACACACACACACTAAGGTAGGTGAAGTGATATTATAACCCCCACCTCAGTAACATCAGACAATGAATCTCATCTTCCTGCTGATACATGCCAGTGGTTGCAACTGGTATGCAACTGTCTGCAGGAGGACATCACTCTCTGCCATTCAGGGTATCCCTGTGTATGACTCACTCTCTGTGTATATCTTCCTGTGTGTCTCACTCTATCACTGCCTGTATCTTCCCCATGTCTATGTGTGTGCATGCTTGACATGTTATAATATATTGCCTATATATATATATATATATATATATATATATATATATATATATATACATATACATATATATATATATATATATATATATATATATATATATATATATATATGTGTGTGTGTGTGTGTGTGTGTGTATCACATGCAACAGATGCAGATATACCACATATGGACCACCTACACCTGGCTGTGGGTAATCCTGTCTAATGGGTGTGTGTGGAGACAGTTAGGTGTACATGGTTGTGTGTATGCAAAGAAATGTGCACAATACAGGCATATATAGTCCATTGTGTTTTCAGGCATGGGCCTTTTTTTCTCTAAGTGTAGCAGCATGCCCAGTATGCCCTTCTATAATAAGTGTGGGAATCTATTCCAAGAATACAAGTAACTCCAGTCCAGGGTGTTGTGCGCTACAGCCATACATTGCAACCTGTTTGTGCAAGATTTCTGGAGATAGGCTGCCAATATGGGGTAACAATGTCCCAAACATAGGGGGATACTGTAACTATTGATTTTGTTAATGTATGAGTTGCTTGAGTTGCAGGGTTTGTTTTAGCAGACATTTTCTAACTTATGTAATGTTTGACACTGTAATGTATTGTGTCATTACCTACTGGCAGATATCATCGGATCATCACAGTTATTTACTAGAGAAATATAAGATGAATGATGCACAGACCAATATTATGAGGCAAAGGCTAGACATTCTTGCACAATCCGGCCAGTTGGGAGGTGTGGCTACAGCAGATTGACAGATGAAGCTGTGTAAAAGGTCCAGCACCTTGGTGATATACTGTTTGGGGATCTCCTGGCTGTGCAGTATTCTCCTTACCTGAAAGGTCATATCCTGGTGTGGCCATACCTCTCAACTGTACAGATTTTCACAGACTATCCAGATTCAAGCCTCATATATCTGGTCAGTTTCCCTTAACATTCTGGTTTTCTAGCAAGTTTTGTTGCAAATCACTCAGGGTTACAGTCAGGGAATAATGACCAAACATTAGATTTCAGACTTCACACCCTTCATGATATCCATGCTACTGTTATTCTATCACCTTTCTAACATTATGAGAGCATCATTTCAAAACTATCCCTATTGCTGGGCCTTTATCCCAGCATTACGTATGGCTTTGTCTAGATTTTTTGCTCTACAAGGTCGAGAGGTATGCTACTGGCATTTAGTGGCATGGCCTTTCATTTGCATTTTGTTGACTGTGTTATGTTGGTAATATGGACCCCATGACATTCCCTACAACATCACTATGGGTGAGGCATGAGCCTTTGCCCGAGGCCTGTAGGCCATGTGAGACTGATGCAGGTCATCTGTAGCAAGGCAGTGCATTCTATCACTCATATGTTCCCAGGCTGCCAGGCAGTGGATCCCCTGAGGTGACAATGGTAAGTGAGTCAGGTGTTACTGACAATCACTTTCTGTTCATATTGATCTATCACTCTGGGTGACAGCAGGATGCTGCTTATGGCTAGGGACATACCTGCATGAGGCACATATTCAGCACATTGCATCATGTCTGTCTTTCTTTAGTCTGTGAGGTACTTCTGACATCATTCACACCTCCATGCACCAGGCTAGTGTGATACCTGTACCTGTTATGGGGTGACTTGAGTGCATGTGTGATATGGCAGATTATGGCACCTGCCAAACAAGTAATTGTGACTTTCTCTTTATTCTGCCTCATGTGTGGCACATCTGTGTGTCTCACAGTGGAGTCTTCTATGAATAATATGTTGTCTGTATGGTAAGGCCTTATTGTTTGCAGGACCCTGGTGTGTGGTATATGCGTGGTCTGTGGTGTGTAGGTTTGGGAAGTTTTCATGTGGTTTTGCCTTTGAGGTGTCCTTTACTTGGGGTCTGATTTGCTGTGGACCTCCACTTATTTGCGTGTGTGTTGTGCATTTGCAGATGATGCTTACTGACTCCATACACTGCAGGACACCTATGTACTGCAAAATGTGCTCTGGTGTGCACATTCTCCATTTGTCTGGCCAGTGGTTCCCCTCCCCCTTCTGTGTGTCGCTTTATTCTTCTGTAGTCCAGTCACAGGCTTTGCCCACAGTGGCTGCTGTTATGTATTTGTAATTCTGGTGTGAGCATGGTAAATGCCATAACATCACACACAAGGTTATGGACTACATACCTATTTGGCAGGTTGTCCATCATTGCACCACTACATCTGCTGGTGTCCTCAGACAGGTTAAGTGTTTTAATATACTTCGAGCACCTCTTACAACTTTTTGATTTTTTGATTTCCTGACTTTTAACTTATTTGAATACCCCCCACTGCAACACATGGAAGAAGTGTTCTTTGTTTCTTTTTTAGAGTGTTAGATATTTTTAAAGTAAAATTTTTAACAACCATACGTAAAATTTGTATAACAACATCCTTATATGTTTTAATACTTTGTTTCTAATATAATGTATATTTTCATATAAATATTTAATAACATGGTAATTTTATATGTTTTTCACTTTTTTATGACTTTTTGTGGTAAAATGAAGGGTTAAGCTTTCATACCCATTAGTTAGGATCCAATAAGGAAGGAGTAATTGGTATTTAAACAATGAATTACAATTTAGGATTGATTTTGATGAAGTCTCCGGAAGGGAGATGGAAATGATTAATCCTTCATGTTTTGTATGTTTTGTACAATGTACTGAGTTATTAAACCTATTGACCATATTACATCATTGGTGGAATTAATTTTTGATACGTTGGTCCACATCACATTGTTGGTGGAATTATTTTTGCTACTTTGGACTGATGTGTGTTATTTTTGTTACGTTGGACTGTTATGTATTACTCTGAGGAGGGACAGCCTTTATTGGACCCTGTAGTATTCATTTGTAGCATCCATTTTACTGTGTGTGTGAATTGGAGAGAGGTGTCAGTCTCTGGGTCCCTACAGTGTCAGTGTGTGTGCTATACATTCCCTCTTTGCCAAGGCCTGGGCACACTGGGCATGTCTCCATCTGCCTACAGGAGCAGGCTCAGGGGCTTTCTCCTCCAAGTCCCTCTGTGCCTGTGGGGACCTTGGCAATGGTGCAGGACTGTGTGGCCCTTCCCCATGCTATTCCTGCTGCAGCAGTTTCCACAGGATCATATTGTGTAGCATGGCACATACTATGAACATGTGCACATGTTACTGGACAGCACTGCAAGGCTCCACCAGATATGTCAAGGCAGCAGAACCATGACTTGAGCATCCCAAATACATGCTCTATAATTATCCTGGCTTGTGCGTGTGCCTCATTATGGTGTCCTTGATTGGGCTTGTGTGCATTTCTGATGGGTGTCATCATCCATGGCTCTAGTGCATAGTCAGCATCCCCCACCAGATGGCCATATGGGATGTCGCCACTGGAAAATGCCTGGTACAGCTGTGATGAATGCCAGATGTGGAAGTCGTGATAGCTTCCAGGCTGCCAGCACACACATTCATGATAATGCCCTGGGCATTGCACATGACCTGGCAGTTGATGGAGGGGAAGCTCTTCTGGTTTATGTAGACCCTACCCTGTTCACCGGGTGGTGCTTTGATGTGGATGTCCATGCAGTCTATCGCACCCCGTACCTCTGGGTATTCTGCTCCATGGTGGAAGAGATGCATATTGCTGGTTCTGTCCTCAAGGGTATTGGGGAAGTAAATGCGCTCACTGACATGTGGTAGTATCGCATCCAGGAACTGGTGGAGTACCCTGGGTGAGGATGCCTGTGAGACCTCCATCATGTCCCCAGTACATCTTTGGAAAGTACCTGTAACTAGTATTCTTAAGGCTATGCATACCTTGGTATCCACTGGGATGGGTTCCTCTCTGTAGGCTCTGGGTCTGAGTTGAGGCCAGAATAGCTCGATGATTTGCTGAAGTATGTCTCTGTCCATCATGTAGCACTCTACTGTCTCCAGATCATGTAGCTCCTGGTAGGTTACCCTGGGTCTGAACACGCTTTCCCTCCTCCTCAGTCTGGGGCAGTTGTCAGCATTATCCTCCTCACCACCCTCAGCCTCTAGCACATACTGATAGATCAAAGCAATTGCAGCCCCTAACATTTTTTGGTTAAAATTCTCTTGCATGTGTACACCAATGGTGCAAGGTTTGTGGAAAAACCAGACTGAAAGGTGTTTGCACAGTTTATACTGTTGTGCTGCAGATGCTGCCTGTATGATTGGCTGGCTATGACACATTCCACCTGCTTGCTATTTTATTAGTAATTGATTGCTTTTATTCTGCTATTTGCCTTTTTTTTTCTTTTTTCCCTTCCCATTTCCTCCCCTTTTAAGCCCTGAGGTGCGCCATGCAAACCCGGTGCCTAAATGTAAACAGTCCTGCTATTTCACTTTTTTTTTATACCCGGTGCATGCAGCGCAAACCCATTTAGCTATGGTAAACAATGAGAAATGGCCCTACCCTGGACATGAACATGCTCTTCATTTCACAGAATAAGTCAATACAGCCTCAGACACACACCCTTGCTTAGCTGTGCTTAGCTAAGCTCAAATGGGACCTGTGGAGCTCCAATCTGTCTACAGCAAGCATGACACACACCCTTTTCATATCAGCTGCTTTTTCTGCTTACACCACTGCCTTATAGTTCCTACACATTAGGTGCAGCTAAAAAATGGTCTCCCATTTAGTGATTCAGTAAAATTTGCTCATTTGCATACCCCGCTGCCTTAGTCCCTGGTTACACTACTACACCACAGCCTTCCTCCTTAGTAACCAGTGTTATATGTTATTGTTTTGATTCTGCATGCCGTAGACTATAATTGCAAAATGCAGATTCCACTTAAAATTGCCTTTTCACATTTTTTTTATTTTTGGCACGATCCCATTTGCGTGCTGCTGCCCTATGCTTAAATGGCCAAAATCGGCCAAAAAAAGTTTATTTTTATAATTCTGCAACCCTTTTCCATGCCAATGGCCACATATTTGGCCACTGGCAAGCCTAAGGAGTATAATACATGTTTACTTTAAGCTGTCATGCCTCCATTTTGATTTTTGCAGAAATGTATTTGGCTAGTAGCTGAATACATTTCTGCATGTGACACTATTCCTGCACAGATGCCTATCTGCTTACTGAATCGCTAATTCACCTCATTTCCATGGTTTTCATCAGCAAATTAGGTAATTAGCATTAATGAGTTGTGTCTGTGTGGGTATAGTGCTACCAGGCTTGTGCACATCCCCATGCTTGTTTACTGGATCGCTCGGCATCCATATTCTGTGCAGGAGCTGGTGTACTATTCTTACACTCTGTATAAACTTTATTGAATCTTGGGATTAGTTTCACAAATTATACAGTTTCATAAGTTAGACCATACTGAAAAGGCAATATAATGTAACTTGTTGCCTTTTTCTGATTCAGTACAGTTGTGTTACACCTTTGTATGCATTTTTCTTTAAAGGAATATAAACATTTCCAAGACTCATCATAACATAGTTGCAGATGTTTACTTTTTCATTACTTTTTCAATCTTTTTCCTGCTGCTTTGGCTATATCTGGCTTGTTTGTGAATTATAGATGAATAGTGATAGCATTTTGAGGTATTTATTCTGATAACAAGCCCATATTAAATCAGCATATGCCGAACTAGTGACCAACTGTACCAGACACACTGACTCCACAGAGAAAACAAACCTGCTAGAGGATAGGCAAAAATTTCACACCCCATCTCTTCCAAATCTATCACAAATCTTGCCACAAACTTCTCCTCCACCCTACATATTTGAACTATAAGTCATCAAGCCTTGTCCAAGGCAAAAACCACAGCCTCTGTTGAACCAGACGACATTTCAATCATAGTCTAAACACAGACTGTGTTACTGTGGAATGGAGAATAGCAACAGTTATTCTCCTCCACAAAGGTGGCCTAGCAATAGAACCGAGGAATTACAGACTCAAAAGCCTGACCAGCATCATCTGTAAAACTATGGAAGGTATCATTATGGACCTCATAAATAAAGACATAGGTGACCTTCAAACCCTGGATCTTACCCAGTTTGGCTTCATCAAGTGCAGATCCTGGCTGTTAAATCTTATGGATTTTTTCGATAATGTGACCAGAGCCATTGATGAGGGCAAATCTGTGCACACACCATACCTCAACTTGGCAAAGACTTTCAGCACAATCCCACACTCAGGCATTACTGATAAACTTAACAAACAAACTCCCCTTCATTGTAATGCAGATTACTAACTGGTTCACAAACCAGACACACACTTTCAAAGTGGGCAACTTCACATCAATCAGCAGACTTGTTACCAGTGGGATGCCACAGGTGTCAGTGCTGGGCCCCCTACTGTTTGCTATATACTTCTGTGAAGGCAGGTTGACTGCTACCTTAACTTCGACCACCATGTGTCTACTGTAGTAAGGAAGGCTTTCTACATAGCACAATTGATTAGTAAAGGCATCGCCTTGAGAGCAAAAGAGTTTATAATCCTTCTACACTTAGCACTAGTCTGGCCCATAATTGAGTATAATGCCCCATTCGGAATGCACCGTACAAAGCACCTGCAGCAATTGGAGAGACCTCAGAGGTTTCTAACAAAGAAGATCAAGGGACTCCAGCATGTGTTGTACACAGACCATCTAAAGTTCCTGTCACTTTACTTTGTATCATATAGACTTCTTAGTGGAGACTTATGCTTAGCATACAGAGCAATCTTAGACCCAAACCTAATGAACTTGCTGCATATCCGTAAATCAAAAGGGACTAAGGCCACCCATTCCAGTGACCTAAATATGGCCTGCAACTTAAATAGGACATGCTGAAGTGACAAAGTTATCTCCCAGCAACTGCCATGTCTTTGGAATACGCTACCTATTTACATGAAACAGAGAACCTCTATGACACTGTTCAAAAAAAACCTGGATGAGTGGATAGGGCACTGTAAATTCTTACAGGGAATAGAACCCACAACACTACTGGACATTGCCAGTAATTACTAAAAACAATCTTGGGTATTAACTAGCATTTCCATGGTATTACATTGGGATGAAATTGCTAGGCTTGAAATGACCTCTGGGTCGATAGTCTAGTAATTTCATATGATGCTCTGATCCTATGATATTCATAAAACATTGCAGCCTGTTTTTTTTTTTTTACATCAATGACTAAGTAATTAATATCAAGGAAAAAGACAAATCATCCAACTGAAGAACCTTGGGATATTCCTCATCTGTGTAGTCACTTCTTGAAAGGGTTATGCCGAGTCTGATTTTAAAGTTTTTTAGCAATGAAAACAAATGCACACAGTTTTTGATGTTTTCCAGAATTCTAGCTGATAAAGGAGTAGCATAACACCTACACATGAACAGAAGGGCTCTAATCTATGTTTCAAAGGATTTGGCCAGTCACTGTCTACAGGGCAATTATTTTACAATATCTTTGGTGAAACTCATCTGGTTCATCTACAAAAATGTCAAACTTATTTATATGGAATAACTTGTTTTGGAACATTTTCTTTGACATTTTAAAAGGTCTTAGACCACATTTCCTGATTTGAAACCATTGGGTTGTTTACTAGTTGCCACAGTTTAGCAGTGCTTGGGACAACCAGAGGCTGAATCATTGCTGTACTTATTCATTTTAGTGTTCACAGTAGGTAAGGCATCACCTGGACAGGCAATGTTCTGTTCTGAGTGACATGCCTAGAGATCCTTCATAAATTTGGGTTTAAAATGTGGGACATATACTCATAAAGGCTCAGTATGATTATGCAATTTAATAAATTATGTCAATAATAAGAATGGTATCTTATTAGACTTGTCCCAGGATTCAATAAAATCCATGTAGGTTCAGTGCAGAGCCTACATGGAATGTACCGGTGTACGTGGCCACAGTTCCCCATCGGCAGTGCACCATGCATATTAATCATGGCACGCTGCAGAGGGCGATCACAGTAACACAGATATTGAATCTATGTAGGCAGTAGTGTAGTGTCCCATGGTTGTGGATTGTCCAGGGAATTCCCAGATAGATGTTATATACAGGATAATGTACATACCTGTAATGTACCCTGGTAGTCTAGAAATATGTGTGAAGTGAATTTTGTTTTTTTTTCTGCATTTACACATACACAGCTGATAACTGCCAGACATCTAAAAATAGAAACTGGATGTAATTAATTATTTGTTTTGCTTTATTTGAATGCTCATTTATGTGGCGTGGCACGGAGTGCAGTAATGCTAAGCTGTGCTTACACCTGCACAGGTGACATTTACAAGACATCTAAAAATAGAAGCTGGATGTAATCAATTATGTGTTGTTGTCTACCATATTTTTATAGTATGAATGGCCATTTGCGGGGTGCAGTGAGGTACTTAGCAAATGCTAAAAGGTAGCTTAGTAGTATATGTGAAGGTATACTGGCTTTCATGCTCTCCATGTAGCTGAGTAGATAGAGTCATGGTCTAGGGTGTTGTAGTCCAGGTTTGAGTCCCCAGCAGTCATAACTTTTTTTTATACATTTATTGCTGTGGAAATGTGTCAGCTGACCTAAAGGGTGGTTTAATGTAAAAACATATTTGTCACATTTGAAAAAGCTGTGTGTTGCTAACCGCTGCTTAACCATGGTTAACAACCACTTCTGTCTGTGCATTGCTAAGTATCACTAAAACACGGTTGTGTGAGTTTGTACGATGTTAAGCAGTGCAGTGCTTTTTTGAAAGTTGCAGTATGATGTGTAAGGGTGGGAAAACAGTCTATATCAAGGGCACTAGGTGGGAATTCTGCAGCATTCGTTGGAGTCTTATTAATCTGTCAATATGCCTGGTGGTGTTGGTGAGAGAGCATAAAACTGAAATAAATAAAAGATGCAAAAGTCATTGCCTGATTTTTATTTTTTATTTTTATTTCTGATAAATGTATTGTGCAACCCACACTATGGTTCAGAGCTCTCTGCAGCCCACTTTCTTTCACATAAGGCTCTCTATTCCTTCCACTCCTGGAACAAGGTGTATGGGCAAGATAGTCCATGTTCTGTGCAGATATCATGTGTGTACTTCATAGATTCTAAGCAGCAATAACAATAAAGTGTAAAGCAGGATTTTGGTTTCATAAGATTATGTTGAAATAAGTGCAGTAGTGCTGTATTCATTGCATGTCTGCTCTAATGTCACTGCAGTCAATTGTCAAATAATGTGTGCATGTCCCCTGCAGTCTCAACTTTTAGGTTCTACTCCCATACCTGCTAACTAGGACATAATGGCTATCTAGTCTACTTAGTGTACACAAAGATACTTCTCAAAGGTCATGATTTTTCATAATGTAATGACAACTGCCCAATCTGTCTGGTCCATGATTAGCAGATAAATGATTTCCTGGAATGCATTGTATGTACAAATTCATTTAAAGAACACCTTGGTAGTTATGTACATGCACATTATGTCAAACAGTTTCATCTAGTTGTATATCTGTATTTGCTCGTGCTTGGCCCATACTGTCGCATGCTAACAGCTTGAGAGGTCTGTACATGCTACATCATCTATAGAAGAATATGAGTCACTGTTCTCACAACTGACACAGCACACCTGTAGAAGTATGCAGTAGCAGTCTGTGTATTAATATCATCTGTGACTTGACTATTAGTATGTTTTTCTGTCTCTCCCACCCCTTATCTTCTTTAATTTATTAATGTTATTTATTATGATTTAATATTGGTATAGTCTGTTAAACTTACTGTTTTGTTGGCATTATGGTTTATTTCATTCTGATTTGTTGTTAACATACTTACTCTGTTATTTAATGTTGTGTTCCACATAATATACCTTAATATGTATTTGGATTAATCAATATTATGTGCCATTATGCTAATACTAACATTGTTTATAACAAAGATTATTATTAACCTTAAATTATCTTTATATAAAATTTACTACAGCATGACAAGGTAGGCCGGTTCCAGGTGATCCACCTACCCTGGCTCCTCCAGCCACGATACCTGAGCCCAGCACATTTGGGACCCAGCCTGATGGTGCCACCTCTGCAGCCACTGCACTTCCTGCAGTGTCAGGTAGTTCTGCCCCTCGGGATGGGTCTCATCCTAGCAGTGGTGGAGGGGGTGCTGTTACCCATGATGAACTGCCAGGTTTGGTGCCCAGGATTGTGTACCATGGTTTTGGACACTGCCTGCACCAGATGGAGAGCATGCAGGCCACCCTGGTGGGGCACGCTCACCCCAGAGCCCAGCCCCCACTATTGACACCCCAGGGGCACTGAAGGAGCAGTGCCAACATTCCCATGGGTGGGGACCTGAGTCACGCTGCTACCTTATGGAGGTACTTCAGACTGGGATTCCACAACACCCTCCCCATCCAAGGTGCTCACCCCCATCTTGTGTCACATACCACCCCTGTCTGCTGTCTTGTCTGTCTTGTCTGTTTGCAAAAGCTTCCTCACCTTCCCAACTTACCTTACCCACATGTACCTATGTCCCTTCCCCAACATCCCACTCTCAATTTAAAAAAAAATGGGCATCTGTCACAATAAAAAACATTGTCCCATACATCACTCTCCATTCCGCACATGTATTCACTGGGCACACAAAATGTGGTCCAATTGGCTTGACAACTCAGTTATGTTATCCTCACCCCTCTCTCTGGGAGTGACAGTTCAAATTCATCTACAAATTCTGTCAAAGTGCACAGTTGTTGCTGTACAAGAAATGGATAGCTATGGTCCCTCCCTACACTATTCCTGTACATACCTATCTGCCTTTCACTATGTTTCCCACTACTTGCACCCCATTTCACCACTATCCTATCTCCACTTTTTTCTTTTCTTTAAATATTTTTTGCAAGTCACGCAGCATCACTAAGCTTAGCTGAATGGAGCTATATTAATATATGTTTTAAATGATAATAAACACAGAAAAAATAAACACCTGTCCCATATTTCAAACCAAAGACCATCGCACCTGCATTAACCTGCCACAACACACAGCTGTTAATTAAAATAGGTGGTTTAAGCAAAACATAGACATTACAAGTTGTCATAATTAAGCATGTGTAAGCAGAACTGTGCATCACTCTGCATCGTGCAAACTTGCTTAAAAAGTATTGGAAAAACTGGGAGTGTAATTCCCAGTCTGGTACGGGAGTACACCTCTAGAAAGCCAGACTGGATGTAACTGAGGTCTCTAATAACAGAGAAATTTAACAACAATATGTACAAGTACACCTGCTACAACATTAATAGCAAAATACATGTTCAACTGAGACTGGTGGAGAAAACTACACATGCTGTAATAGTGACTCAGTAACTCAGTCTGTTAAATGCTTTGCAAACAGTAACATTTGTCACACATAGTCCTGGGTTCAAATCTAGTTGTATGTATCATTTAAATTACATTATTGTGAAGCCATCAATGAATGACTGACTCATGAGCTCTTTATACACACAATGCATTTCAAATTAAATGTCTGCTTTTTGCTGATGGAAGTCACAACCTGCAGATAGGAACACACTTGACATATCCCTATAGCAACACTATAAGTGTATAAAGATGTCAGGTCATGCATTAATGTGCATTAACAGAGGATGTTAACTTAGTTAAAGCAATAAGGCCTACTAATATCAGAGTGCACCACACAATAATCTCATAATGATATTACAGATTAAGACAGGTGCACAACTAACATACGCATATGGAGGTCCTGCTAGTAACAAGGACTACAAGCACACACGTTCCAAATGACTACCATAATGTAACATATGCCCTGACAGTTGCCCAAATGATTGATATAATGGTATAATTCCCCCTATTTTGCTCAAGGACACAACAGACATGTTGCCCAGTACTCTGTTAGTGATACTATTGCCTAACATACTTACCTTAAACACATGCCTTTATTTGCACTGGCATGGGTACCCTTACTCTAGCCCTGCCACTACAGAAAGGCTGACTCAGCTCCCACAGTTACTGTTACAGCTTCTTGTCCTCCAAAGTGTTCACACTCTCTGCCTATGCCTATTGCCTGCAGCATCAGCTGCAATCTATAGCACACACATCTGTATGTAAACGTAGCTGCTACAGACATACCCTCTGCAATGACATAGTATCTTGACCTCAGGAATGTCTGGCACAACATATCTGAAAGGGCTTCTAATCTACATAAAGGCTTTATATCTTGTTCAGTGGTTGAATGTCACTGGTTGATTATACTGCAAATCAGCCATGTTGGGTGCAATTAGCAGTTCAGAACCACATATTGGTTAAGAGCCAATCACCTGGTAATGAGAACTATGTTAAAAAGGAAGACAGCTGGCTAGAGCAACTAGTCTGTATGAGACTTTCTTCAGACAGCAACCGCATTGCCAAACACTTTATATATCTGCAGATATCATCAGAGGAGTATTGTACTCTATCAGGTATGTAACCATTTTGTTTACAAAATGATGCATATGTGTGACTATATAAATAGGGGAAATGGGAATTACAGCATTAAGCCTTTCTTAGAACTCTAATAATGACCTGTCCTTGATCTCTAGTTTTGTTACACCCACAAGGGACGTACAGTACATAAAGGGTGGAATGTTTTTTGCCAATGTGGCACACTAGTCTCGTGGTAATGTCCCTGTATAGTGATTGTAATACCACACTGCAATTGTTTGGTACTGTTATTTTGACATATTATCAGGGGGATTTTCACTAGGGGATGCACTACAATGGACTCCTGTGTTGGGTGTGAGATTATACAGCAGTATCTGTCATGGCATACACAGGAATATCTGCCTATTGCTAGTTTCTGAGTTGTATCCACAGTTAGTATGTTTGCACACAGTGGAATATGACAGGTGTGATCAAGCAGTGGATAATGCCAGCCATTCTGTTCTTGCTGTATCTCTACACAGTGTGCTTCCACATATGTGATCCTGACATATGTTCCCATTTTGTTGTCTTTCGGAAAATATGTATGCCAGATGATGTGCCCCTTTTACAGATGCTGAAAATTATATTGTCCTAGAAGGCTTCCATCAACATTATGAACTCCTACTATCCAGGGGAGGAAGAACAGGGAACAGTAGGCAGCATTGTGTGCTGACCTTGTCCATGATGTGAAAGCCACAGGTCAACAGAACAGAACATATGAGCAGGTTCAACACTGTGCCATGGATATGATTAATGCTGCATGCAGAACAGCAGCAGCTGTAGCCAGGGATTGTGGTGTCACTGGTAGAGGGCCTGCAGCAGAACAACCACTGTCAGCCACAGATGAATTCCTGGATAGCCTAGGAACACACAACAGCTCCAAGACATCCATCACACCATATATTGTGGATGTGTGTGCCACAGTTTCCATAACTGATGAGCATCCAGGTAGGCTTCATTTGATCAGCATTGGAATACTGTAGCAGTCATTGTATCAGGGTGTAGATACATTCACATGGGTGCCAGGTGTTTGTCCTTTGGGGGGGGGGGGGTTAACTGCAGTTTGAATTTCATGCTCAGATTGTGACCAATATATCAACTAAATGAGTAACTACTGTAAATGTGAGATATATGGATGTATTACCCTCTTATAGTGCAACATACGGTGGTGTTTACATTACCTCTCCCTCAACTTTCCAAAGGTCCCCCAGGAATCGGACAAGGCTGTGGTCCTGCTCCTGGCAAGCACAACACTGTTTTGTTATAGATGTAGATTCACTGCAATGTATTTCCTAAAATGTCATTCCAGGCCTGCTGGGCTGGACTGCTGTATTGTTGGCATGATTGCCAATAGCACAGATATTTTTGCACTGCACTGTACACACTTAACAGTCATACCTATGCCTTGTAGGTGTGACAACACTGATAGATGTGACAGTATTATCAGAACATTACAGATTATCATATATGTGAACTGTGCAGAGTCTTCACAAATGTCAACAGTGCACCTCATTATTGCTGATGAGATTGCTTTTATTTACAAGTAACTTCAGATGTGTGTGGGAAAAGTAATGTTCTCATTTCCTACTATATGAGATTGGGGGTTAAACAGGTCTGTAATAGTGACAACAGTGTATATAGCTTTACATATTTTGCAACATAGTACTGCAGAGCATAATAGTGCAGGTATTAACTTACTACTTTTCCCTTTCTTAACCCAGGTGACCGGGGGGGGGGGGGGTTGGTCTCTGTTCCCTACACAACCTGATGTCAGAGTCTCTTCATACTGCTGATGGTGGCCAAAGTGAGACATAGGTGGTGGCTTCAGAGGCTTAATCATTCTCAGAGGTTTACATCCCTCTTCAGCCCTTATTATCACAGCAAACAGTCAGTATGCCTGCACATACCATAATTCCCAGAGTCCACAGATATCGGACAGTCAGAGGGTGGGGACATTGAACAGGAAAGTGTGGCAACTATGGCTCCAGTGGGTGTAGACACTGATCATAGCCAGAGAGCTGGCAAGGTTCCACATGGGCAGATTAAGAGGGATGCTCATAAGTGGCCTGCTGTCCTTGTCGCAGGTCTCTCATTATGGGTCATTCGGCATATGTTTTGGGCCATCACAGAGGCACAGACATGTTCTGAAAGGAACTCCAGATGAATGCTAAGGGCTCTGGGTGCAGCACAGTCTGACATCTAGGACTGAATCCACTTCATTGATGATACCCTGGATCAGTTCACTGATGCAGTGGAAAGAAGGTGGTCTGAGACAAATCGTAGAATATCTGTCTTGGAACGCACATTGTCTATGATGAAATATCTGGTTGAAGTCAAGTTTCGGACCCATGGACGTAGGTCAGCAATTCCATCTGCTAACAGTCCATGTGGCCATGCTCAATCACACTCCCGTAGTGGCAGTACATCTAGGCAGGCCATAGGCTAGTGGTCCTAGGCATTCCCATGTAGGACATTGTCCCAGCAGACAGCAGTCACCATCAGGTACTAGCACCACTGCTGACCTTGGCCATGAAGGTGCCAGTGCAACTCCTGGCAGAGCAAGTTCCTGTGTTCAGGGGCAGAGACTGTGAACTGTCAGCTCTACCATGCATGGTAAACACCTGTCCAACAGACACACATGTAGGGCAGTACATTTCCATGGTCCATCTTGTCTGCTTCCCTTCCTGACTGACACAAATGCTTTCAAGAAGGTCAGCACAGGCCTCCTCCACACCCACACAACACCTGTGCTGCATCCCTGCCATCCTCATCATCATTGCAGGGAAATGAAGCTATGTGTCTGGTGCATAAGGTGACTAAATAAATTAATATGTAATTGTGTAATGCAGTGTTGCTTTGCCATTCCACTTGTACTGGTCAATGTCAGGTGCTTTATGCTGACGTTTGTAATGAGTAAGCCACATAATTTTGTGTGCCTTATCTTGTATGATGTTGTAATGTCTGTATAAAAGTGTGTCATGGACCTGTTTATTGTTCAGTTTCAGGAGTCTTTAGGGGACACATATGGATACACAGTGGCAATAAACCCATGGATGTCACAGCAGAAGATGGATCGTCAGCACAGAAGACATATGTCTCCAGCAAGGTACAGCAGTATAGGTGCATAGCTCCATAGGGTCACGTGTATAATAGGCTAACAAGGACAATGGTGTCACGCAGCCTTCCCATGCATCCCTCATCTATGGCATGGTCTGATACCCTTGATAAGTATCACCAGGGTTACTGGACATACATCTACAAGTTGTGGTGATGGAGACGACCCATCTACAAATTCCGTGTCCATTACAGACATTTGTTCTACACCAATTATGATTGTCTTGTTCTGCATCCCATTGTGTAACTTGCACATGATGTGCATTACAGCAGATGTATGCTTCACATGCATGGGGAGCCTGTTGTATATAGGGTTTAGTGTCTACATTACATACCTGTCTCTCCAGCATGTACTATTTATACCACAGTGACGGTGTTGGTGTGTAGAACAGGTAATACATGTGTTAGTTCTGTCCTGGATAAGCAGAGTTACACATTGGGATCTAACACCTCCTTGTATGGCAGCCATACACATCCCCTCCAAAGCATGTAGGAGACAGACTACACATGTACAGTCTTGACACTGACTGCATCGGACATGTTATCTGCAATGTGTATTGGTTTACCATGGAACCTGTGTGGCTGCTACAGTTGTAAGATATGCCTGTGCAGTGACATAGCAAACGTGCCATTGCACTCAATGATATGTGTGCCAAATACAGTATGACAGTGACAGTCTGAGATTTACATGCGATATCTTTCTGTATAGGTTGTACAAAATTGAATGGATCCCCACCTCTTACTGACTATTGAAAGTCAAAGGCTACATTACTATCTGTGTCCACAATCCATGGGTATTGATTCAAATATGTGTGGTGCGTGGACACTTCTATATTTTCCAGGGGTGGATGACTTCTAAAGAGATACTATTGTGCGGCCCTTGGCATTTGCTATTCGTCAGTGGCTCTGACAACAACTGAGTGTGTGTCTCAGGCCATCCTGGACAACTGTTGGTTCTGTGTGGGATTCAGTGACAGCTCCTAATATGCAATCACCTGCTAAAGTAGTCAATCAGCAGTCACTGACAGTGGCCATGACTGCAGAAAAGGGAATGGCTACAAGGGGTACTCTATTAACTCATTCCCTTCAGTGCAACTCTTTTGATTATGTACCTTTAACTCCTAGTGGGCGTGGCTTGAGTCTTTAAAAAATAAAGTTAGCACCTTACAATTCTAACAAATACTCACTGACATAGTTCAAATATGAATACAGTTGTGTTTGCCATCATGTATGCTTCAAGATAAAATATTCTAATACCTCGTATAGGGCATGGTTTTGGAATTATTAATACAAATATTAACAGGCAATATTTCACGCCTAGAGGAGCAGTAGGAGGTAACTGCAGAATTATGTCTGAGGGAAGTCCACTGTTCATAGGTTCATAGGTTCATAAGTGTGTACTAGGCTTATGCCCTGGAGCCTTAACAAGCCTAGCCCATAGAAGTGCCCTGGCATAGTGCTGCCCGACGTTAGTTCCCAGTGGCTCTATCAAGTAGAGCCACTGGAGTGATCCCCGGGGTGAACTTTCTATTTCCCATCCACTCATCAAGATTTCTCTTGAAGAGGGCCAGTGAGGTGCTCTGCTTAACATGTATGGGAAGTCTATTCCAGAACATGGGCAGTCTCTGGGATATGAACCTGTCCCTCCA
This sequence comes from Protopterus annectens, assembly GCF_019279795.1. Classification (NCBI taxonomy): domain Eukaryota; kingdom Metazoa; phylum Chordata; order Ceratodontiformes; family Protopteridae; genus Protopterus; species Protopterus annectens. The sequence continues at coordinate 220,404,830 of NC_056730.1, read as the reverse complement.
GCATGTTCTGTTGATTGTGATAATGAGGTTGAGGTCTCTGTAGCATGTGGTGTGGAGGGATTTCTTTAGATATAGCATTTCTAACAGAGTTGGGTCAGACATAGCTTTGTAAGTCAAGCAGAGATCACCTCTTAGTAGATGAGACAGAGAACAGTTGGAGTTTTTTGAGTCTGTCCATGTACAGCATGTGTTTAAGGCCTAGGATCCTCTATGTGAGGTACGTTTGTGGCTTTTCCAGCTGTTGCATGTGTCTAGTAAGGTACATGCCAAATGGGGCATTATACTCAATGACTGGCCTAATGAGGGAAGAGTAGAGAGAGATGATGACCTCTTTCGTCCTGCATGCAAAACCCTTGGTAATGAGATGTGTCTCATATAAGGACTTTCTGACCACAGTGGCAATGTGGTGGTCGAAGGGGGGGTTGCTGTCAATCTGTGTCCCCAAATCTCTTATAATACCTTCAGGATTCAGTGGCCTCCCAGCAATGTGGTAATTAGTGGGAACTGAGTTTTTCCCAAAGGGGATGATGATGCATATTTTGACATTAAGCTTAAGGCCAAGGTTTCAACACCAGTCATTGGTCTCAGTGACGCCTTTCTGTAGGATTTATACATCACTTGGGGAGTTAATAATGGCTCCCAGCTTGCAGTCGTCTGCGAACTTGGTCAGCCAGAGTCCCTCCATGTTGGTCTGGACGTCTGAGAAGTAGATGTCAAACAGGAGAGGACTCAGGACCGATCCCTGTGGGACTCCACTCGTGACTGGTTGGCAGTCTGACTTGGAGTCCGCTACTTTCACACTGTGGGTTCTATCTGTGAGCTAATTTGCAACCCACCTAGTGATATAGGGGTTGATGCCTAGCTTGGTGAGTTTATCAATAATTCTTGAGTGAGGAATGGCGTCAAAGGCCTCAGCCAGATCGAGGTAGGCTGTACGAGCTGCCTTACCTTCATCCGCAGCTCTGGTGACTGACTCAAAGAAGTCAACCAGGTTGAGCAGGCATGATCTACCTTTCACAAAACCAAATTGCGTGGGATCTAGAGTTTGGAACTAAGTACTGCAGTTACTTCCATCATGTTCCAAGAAAAGAGTTGTCACTCGTCCCTCTCTGGTATAGATGATGAACTGGTGGGGTAGTTTGTTTATATGCTTTAATACATAGAAACACACCAGGATGGATAGCAGCTTTACAAAATATAAATGAGCTGATTAACTGACAGACTACACAGACCTAAATGCTTACATCTCAACAGCTTACTACAAAATGGCAGTCAGGCTCACATGTGCTCAGTATTTATACACTTGTGCAAGCCCCTAGAAAGTTTCTTAAAGCTATACACACATATTGATCTACATCCTCCTTCTTAAATATATTGCCTTCAATGAAATGACATTGGAATAAGACATGCGATAATATAAACATCAGAAGCAAACAAAATGTTCATGCCCAAGTTGCTGTGTATCTGTAACATGGTCTGGAAATGTAACCTGATCTAGTAATATAGTAATTAGAACTGGGTTTAGCAACAGAGACAGCCTTCAGTGAACAACTCATATCAGGAACTTCAAGATTCATTTCAGGAAGAGGGATATCTACTGGAATGTCCTCTGGAACTGGAACACTGGACAACTTACACTGAGATAAAGAGTCTTTCTCACAGGCTAGGTGCTGTGGTACAGGCTCAGTCACCATCATCAAATGTTTCTGATTCTGCCTATGCTCTACTCCTTGTAATTCCACAATGTACAATCGTGTCTCTGGACAAATACTCTTCATGATTCCAATCCGATCATAACCTTTGCACATTTGCATTCTCACTGTCTCTCCTTCACGTAATGGATTGGGCAGTTTGCTGGATTTATTGTAATAAGACTTCTGGGCTAGGTATTTCAGATGGGCTTTTACTGATCTGTCATCCTTAGCACTTGGAATCAACCTACTGTTGACTGGTAATGTGCTTCTGGTTTGTCTCGATAGAAGTCTCTGGGCAGGTGAACCAAGATGTTTATCACGAGGAATATTTCTGAGATTCAAGAGATTCAGGAAAACATCACTATTGTCTCATTTCAACTTCTCTAGTAACTGTTTCACACTTTGAACTGCACATTCTGCCAAACCATTTGACTGTGGGTATTCAGGACTACTTGTAGAATGGATAAAATCCCACTCTTCAGTGAATCGTTTGAATTGCTGGCTAGTATACTGTGTGCTATTGTCAGAAATAACTTTGTGCCGACTACCATGGACTGAAAAATTACACTTCATCTTAGTAATGACAGTACTGGACAGTAGGTTGGGAAGTAGGTCAATCTTGAACCAATAAGAATAAGAGTCTACTAACACCAAGCAATGTTGACCATTCCATTCAAAAATGTCAGTGGCTACTGTCGACCAAGGTAGTTCAGGAATCTGGTTTAGATGAAGTGGTTCCTACTGCTGATGTGTCTTTGTACTATTACATACAGAACAAGATGAAAGTGCTCTCTCAATGTCTTGTGACACAGAAGGCCAGAATACTAGTCCTCCCACCCTCCTTTTAGTAAAATCAGTTCCTGAGTGGCCACGATGCAAGACAGTAATATACTCTTGTTGCAAGGACTTTGGAACAATCACTTTTGGACTTTGCATGATGATACCATTGTCAGACAAAATCTCATCTCTGTAAGGAAAATAGGGTTGCACTTCTTGAGGTAAATTAGATTGCTTTGATGGCCATCCTCACTTGATAAAGTGGTTGAGCCTCTGTAAAACTGAATCTGCAGCTGTATGATTTCTAAGCTCATCAAGACATGTGGAATATAAATGTCTCACTTCCCTGACTTCAAAATCAAGGTTCTCATTTTCATGCTGTTAGTGGTATTTCTGGTAAATCTAGATAAAGTACCAGCAAGATAAAGAAGCTTGTCCTTTGTGTAGACAAGATTGAAACTGTACTTTTCCAATGACAACATCATATGTTGCAATCTGGATGGAGCTGTATGCACAGGCTTTCTCAAAATAGTGACTAGTGGTGGGTGGTCTGTTTCAATTTGGATAGGTTGACCATAAATATAATCACAGAACTTTGAACATGCAAACACAATTACCAAGAGCTCATTCTCTATCTGAGCATACTGCATTTCAGTTTGGGTTAGATATCTGGATGCAAAGGCAACAGGTTGACCCTCTTGAAGAACAACTGCACCAAGACAAAATTTTGATGCATCACAGGAAAGCGTAACTGGTTTGTGAACATCATAGTAGCTGAGAGTTGGTGGACTGGCAATTCTCTGTTTCAGGACATCAAATGCTCTTTGTTGTTGTTCCAACTATGATCAGGATACATCTTTACATGTCAGCTCTCTAAACCATGCTGCTAGTTGGCTTAAGTCTGGAATGAACTTATCTAGATTGTTAATCATGCCAAGAAAGCATTGTAGGCCTTGAACATTGTCTGGAGCTGGCATCTCAAGAATATACATTTGCTTAGAAGGGTCTGGTCATAAGCCTGAAGTGTTAAGCAAATGACATATAAGTAACTTCTCACAACCTGAACTTGCACTTCTGAGGATTCAGCTTAAGATTCACTTGACGTGCTCTTTCCATAACGTTCTTAAGGTTTCTATCATGCTCAGGTTCACCATTATGTCCTACAAGAATATCATCTACTATAATAGCACAGAGGTACCCAGAAATAAATTGCTCCACTGCACATTGAATGACTTCACTGGCAGAATTTATCCAAAATGGCATTCTCAAAAATCTGTACCTGCCAAAAGGAGTACTGAATGTAGTTAGCTATTAGGATTTCTTGTCAGGCAAAATTAACTCTTTTCATGTAAGACAGGAAAAACAGTGGCATTTTGCATCAGAGCTGCAACTTCTTCAAATGTACACATTGGATGATGAGGTTTTTTCAGTGCTTTATTCAAATCTCATCGATCAATACATATTATGTTATCATCTGAGCTTTTCTTATGAGCAATGACCGTGGAAGATACCCATTCAGTTGGTTCATCAACTGGACAAATCATACCTTGCTGCACCATTTTATCTAACTCGGCTTTGACTCTGTTCTGCATAGCTACTGAAACTTTCCAGGCTGGCCTGACAATTGGGCTGACATCTGGATGTATCTTCATGGAGTACACAACTGTAAGCTTGCATAATTTGTCTTCGAAAAGATCATCATAGGTAAAAAAATATATACTGAGTGAAATTAGCACAGTAGTCTTTTAAACTAACATGATGGATTTGCTTATTAAATGAAAATAGTCCCATTTTCAAACTGTCTCTGAGCCCTAATAATGACTGGACATGGCCTTTTGACCACATAAAATAACAAGTCACAGCTTCTCCCAGCAGAGTAACATGAAAGTACTATTGAGCCTTTAGTCTGAATCTCTTCGCTACCATAAGCAACACACTTTGCACACTTTGCCAAATCAAGCTTCTCACCAGCACATACTCTAGCAAATGTTTCTGCAGACATAGCATTGAACTTTGAACCTGTGTCAGCTTTGAGCTCTATGAGTCTTACATTTATCTGAACAGTACAAAATACTTCATTCTTTGCCCATAAATCTACTGCATTGACTGTTTCATGAAGCACAGACATGCCATCAACATGAAAAGTAGGGTCATGGCTTTCTAATTGATCAACTTGTTTCTTTGAATGTTCCCCTTTTAATAAACGAATGGTGCATTTTGATTTACAAAACCTTTTGAAACTATTCCACATTGCTTTTGTGACATTGCTGACCAAAAGCTAAACATTTTTCCCTTTTAGGCTAATGACTTTATATACAGTTATGACAGTTGGCTATAAAAGTGGGTGGGGACATATTCTTTGAGTTTGCTGACTAAATCTCCTGCTTCACTGAGAACTCTGTGTGCTCTGGAATTTGCTAGAAAGCTCTGGAGTTTCCCAGGGACTGTTTCAAGTCTCCCCATAGCTGCCATGTGGTTGGGCTTGTTTCTTTTAACCATGTGCTGCATACTATCAACATGAGCTTTAGAAGTTACTGGAAGCATGCATCTCTTATTTGTAAGCATATTTGTGTGCTTTTCTGTAAGCTCATATATCTAACAAATCTCAATGGCCTTATTCAAAGTTAAATCACTGTCATGAAGTAAAATCTTTCTCACAGCATCATCTTTAATGCCACACACAAGTCTGTCTTTTATCAACTCATCCCTTAAATCACCAAATCTGCAAGTTTTAGCTTTGTTTCTCAAATCAGTTATACATGCTACAAAAGTTTCACCAGGCTGTTGATCTCTTGTATAAAACATGTCTTTCCATTCTAACATTCATTTTGGGTTACACATTTCTCTAAATTTATGTTTTAAGCACTCTGGGTCCTCCCTTGACTCAGCCAGTACAACTATATGACAGTTTTCCCCCTCACCTGCAAAGACAGCAGGTGCATACACAAATTAATGCTCCTTTTCTATAGCTTTTAAACCAGCTAAATTAAGCAGAATAAATGTCTTTGTACTGTCATCTTTATCAGAAAATGCAGCCTGTATAAAAATATAATACTCTTGCCCAAACACTCCCCAGTTTTCTGAAATATTATTGTCAAACACAAATGGAGCTAGTTTTCGAAATCCATCTGCCATGCCAACAAGTTATAGTAAAGCACAAAGCAATCTGGTCCATTTGTAATTATATACGAACAAGCTGCTATGTGTGCCTGTAATAACATTCAAATGCAGAATAAACTCTTCATATAATGTACTTTGTGAAATATGCTTTGAAATAGCTGTATTTCATTAAATACCTTTACTGTAATACTACACAAACTTGCATACACTTCATATACTCCAGACAACTCGACTAGCTTTGATTAATAAGAAAAAGTAGTGCTTAGTGAAAAAAATACAGTTGTTTTCCTTACTTTATTCATTTTATGTGATTTGGACTTTATTTCAAACATTGTCTGTGGTTACTTTAAATATTTCTGCTAATATATCGTAATTTCAAATATTTCTGTTACTTAAAAATTTGTTTACAGCATTCTGAATACCTCATTTCATATTTTGTGAATAGAAAATAGTTTGAGAAAGTTTTAATATCTTAAATTCATTTCTGACCTGTTTTGTGAGTTATATGTGCAGTAGGCATGATTCACTCCTGTATATTCCTGCACTCTTAACTGAGTGCTTCACGGTCTTGAAGCTGAGGAATCTGGATCTCTTTCTGGTATCATGTCCTTTTAGACATGCCACCATGTTACTTGTCCCTCTCTAGTATAGATGATGAACAGATGGGGTAGTACTTTCATATGCTATATTACATAGAAACACTTCAGGATGGATAGCAGCATTACAAAAATATAAATGAACTGATTAACAGACAGACTACACAGACATACATGCTTACATCTCAACAGCTAACTACAAAATGGCAGTCAGGCTCGCACATGCTCAGTATTTATACACTTGTGCTAGCCCTTAGTAAGTTTCTTAAAGGTGTATACACATATTGATCTACCAGAGTCATCCAAGGTGTCTGTGCTCAATGGAGGGAAGCGTAATATGTATAACCTGTGAATGTAAGGTGGAAGGTTTTACACAAGTATTCTGCAGTTGGACACTACTTAAGTGTGGTGTACTGCAAGGGCACAATTTCCTTGTGAAGAATACGGAAAGCAGGGGTGTCCCCTGAATTGCTGGTGCCTGTCTACGACAACTGCTGGCCTCTCCACAACCACTCTGTCATAGGATACCATACTCTGATACTTGTTCTGTCATCACATGCAAAATGTTACTATGAAGCTCATGATGAGTAGCAGGACACAGCCTGTTTTTTCATCCACATAGTTGTCCCACATCGTGAAAGGCTCTGTAGGCATCACATACCCTCCACCAGGTAGATGCCTTGATTAACAACCCAAGCAATCAGTTGGCTTTTGCATGTAGTATGCCTTCTGTACAAGGGTTGGTGGCACATCACTAGGGAACTAACCAGATGGTGATTAGGAGCAAAGCTGCAGCATCACAATATAATGTGATACGTCCAGTGACATAGATCTCTAGGCTTGCGGAAACAAGCAGTACAGTGGCAGTGATCCATCTTAGGTGACACTTTCACAGCAAATCATGTATCCTGCCCTTCCACAGAAGGATATCTGTATGACATGTGGTGAGCCATACTGCAGAGGACTGGCCTCCTTTGCCCAAAGTGTTCCACCTGCCACATGCCCTAGGTATGTCATATTGTACAGTTATGTATCTGGAGCATGTCTGTGTTCCCACATCATGTCACGCAACAATCAGTTTGCTATGCGGTTGCCTGACAAACACTGAACGCTTGCAAGGGGAACATAATGTTAGCAAAGTTGAACAAGTCCTCTGTGCATGCATAGGCATTAACATCTACACTGCAAGGTGTACCTACAAACACTGTGTTTTAGGCTGTCAACCCCAGGGTGTGGCAGCATGACCATAACTTTGCAGGACTTGCAGAGTGTCACATTTGGAGGTATGATATTGTGACCATGCCTAATGGCAGGATTATGGTCAAGTCGATTTAAGGTCCACATGGCTGGCAAAGCATTGTATGGCACACTGTCAGGTGATGTCTTACCTTAGGGAACCTACATAAAGGTGACATGTTACATTTCACCATATGTCATGACACTGCCTAATGATGGGGTGCTGTGACGTACGCACAAGGATGATTGTATTCCTAATGGCACTATTAATGACTGTTGATGATATGTGGAAAATGTACCCAACCCTCTACTCCTATGCCACACAAACATGTGTGACAGATGTCCCTGTACTTCAAGGCTTAATTGCATGGTGTCTCACACAGCAGTCAGTACATATGGCAATGAGGATTTTTCCAACATGCACAGCTCACCATATGCACAACCCACACACAGAACACACATACCTGCATATCTGCATCTTCTTACCAGACACATTCCCAAACAACAGACACCTCAGAAAACCTACATCTGGAGAGTACAGTACATGTAATAGGACATTAAATACTGGTCTCTCCAGTCACACACCTAAGGCACAACACAAAAGCAGACCTATTATTCATATGTGAGTACATCTTGAGACACATTGATGTCTGTGTCACCAGGCTACATATGGGAAAGTTTACAGTTAACTGTGTGTGGACTGACACAATACACCATAACACACTGCAGCAAGTCAAGGAATGCCAAGTGACATAATGATGACATCATATTTCCTGCAGGTATGCATGACTAGGGGCATACATCATTGGACTTTATGCAGACACATGACTGAGCTTACACACTTTGTATCTCTCACAGGTATGCCCATAGCTGTCAGCTGCATTTGACCCTCACCTAGGATGATGGCTCAATACACACAGAACATGAGGGGCTTCAATAATTGCCTTAAGTGTGTGGTCTCATTGTAAGGGATCCACTACATGTCTGCCTGGGATGATTTTCTCAACAGACATCAATTCTCTGCCAGGGATGGTCTTTATCTCTCACTCCTGTGATTTTGAGCACTGGCCAAGGCTGCTGACGCCCCCACAGTGATCTTACAGGCACCATCTGGAGGGAAAACTTTCCAATGAGAACGCCGCCTTCATACAACATCACAGTTATGCTGATACACACTGGGAATTGCAACACTAAACACCACTCTGTGGAAGGCTTTCATCACATATGTCCGAAATCTCAAGGGAAGCACCCAGATCTGCTCAGAACTGGTGGTCAAGGACACCACATACACAAACTCTACAGATATAGCCAACCTGCTGGCAGACAGGTTCAGTGAAAACTTCACTGCTCTGCCCCCATCACTAAACCAGGACATCCCCAGTACCTGCCCCCTCCCCTTATCTCTAGGGAGCAAGTCATCGCTGGCTTCTCAAAGGTAAAAAGTACAGCCTCCATGGGACCCAATAGCATCCCGGGCTGCATCCTACATGAACTCAGGCAGAAACTTGCACCAGCATTAGGCAACCCATTCAACCAAAGCTTGAGTATTGGCTTCATCCCAGCCAAGTGGAGGACAGCTACTGTCATCCCTTTGCACAAAGGAGGAGCATCCATTGATCCAAGAAATTATAGACTCATCAGCCTAACTAGTCTGATCTGCAAGGCCATAGAGCAGATTATCATGGACCTCATTAACAAGGACATTGGCAACCTCCAGACACTTGATCCAACACAGTTTGGTTTTGTCAAGGGGAGGTCATGCCTGTTAAATTTGGTCAACTTCTTTGAGACAGTCAACAAGGCCATAGACGAGGGGAAGACAGTACATACCACCTAACATGACCTGGCCAAGGCATTTGATACTATTCCCCACACAAGTATAATAGATAAACTATCTCAACTAAGCATCAATCCATATGTTACAAGATGGGTAGCAAACTGCCTTACTGATAGAACCCAACTAGTCAAAATAGGGGCATCCAGCTCAAGCAGTAGACCCATAACAAGTGGTGTACCCCAGGGATTGTTCGTGGGGCCTCTGCTGTTTAGGATATACTTCTCAGAGGTGCAGGCCAAATCTAGTGGGCTATGGCAGACCAAGTTTTCAGATGACTGCAAGATGGGTGCTGTCATCAATTCCCCTAGTGATGTGGACATCCTCCAAAAGGATCTCACTCAAACAAATGACTGGTGCCAGAAACATGGCCTCAAACACTATGCCAAAAAATGCATCTTCATTCTTTTTGGGGAGAACAACGTCCCCACAAATTATCACATTGATAATAAGGCACTAAGCACACAGTCAGTCATGAGAAACTTGGGAACCCAGACTGATAGCAAACTGACTTTTGACCACCTTATTGCCTCCGTTGTATAGAAATCTTTCTACATGACCCACCTCATTAGTAAGGGTATCTCATCCAAAGACAAGGTGGTCATAACAGCCCTGTATTCTTCCCTTATAAGACAGATTATTTAATGCAATGTCCCTTTCGGCATGTACCTCACAAAGCACATGCAGCAGCAGGAGAGACCACAGAGATTCCTCACCCAGAGAATCCAGAGCCTCAAACATCTACCCTACACAGATAGGCTAAAAGCCCTGTCCCTCTACTAAATCTCCTGCAGACAACTCAGAGTTGATGTCTGTCTGGCATACAAAACTATTTCAGACTCCACCCTGATGGGACTGCTGCATATCTGCAAGTCAAGCTCCACTTGAGTAATCTGCACACAAGACCTCAACCTGATCTATGACATCAATAGAACTTTTTGGTTGGACAGATTTGTGTCCCAGAGACTCCCCCTTTTTGTGGATTAGATTCCCTCTCCACGTAAAGCAGAGCACCTCATTAAACCTTTTTCAGCTCAACCTGGATAACTGAATGGGGAACAGAAAATACACCCCTGGGATTCCACCTATGTACCTGCTGAACAGTGGAATAGGGTGATGACTTGTTGGAATATGTGCTAAATTCTTGGCTAGGCTTGTAAGGGCCTCAGGGCCAATAGCCTAGAAACTTCTTATGATCCTATGAAGGTGTCCCCACCCTGGAATATGCAGACATTTGTGCAGTCAAAGACATCTGGTTCATGGCTGTGGACAGGACCACAGCCATACAAGACTACACGTCCTTCCACATGTTCAGACCTCAAACTGACAGTGTGTAAAGTAAGGCAGGTGGTGTATACATATTCATTAAGGAGAGAAATATATCCAGATTTTGTGAAACACTATGTTTTCCTGAAGACACTGCAGGTACTACTCACTGCTGGAAAGGCATGTAATCAAGCCACTGCCAGTTAAAGGAGCAGCTCCATGAATCCAGGCACCCACTGTGTTTATTTGCATGTACATGTGTTTATCAAGATATATCAGTACACCATGACTTGGGGTAACATTAAGTAACTATTAACTATGTTGGTTAGTCATGCTGAAGCTCACTTGCCTGAAGGTTACTCCACATCCTTAACTACAATGTCCTTGACCAGTGGCATGACATCCCCACAAGGGGAGAAACATAGTGCTTCATGTATACCCCAATATGGGTGACCACTGCAGCCCACCACTGTAAGGTCCTCCCTGGTGAGATCTGAATAAAGATCGGTCTCATTAAAACTTTTACACCTAACACCCCCTTGCAGAAAATGCAGACATATACTTCATCAAAGCAATGTATTACCCCTTATTGGATGGCTTAAATAGTGTAACTGCACCTCCCCCAGCAGACGGGATGGGCAAGTATGCAGAGCTCTGCACCCATGCATTATGTAAACAGCAGAGCAGTACAACTGCAGAGACTCAGCTGAACCTGACAGGAGGAACACAAGCTCCTCATGGCACAGCAAATCTGCATGGTGGACAACTACCATTATCAGGCTGTGCAATAAAAGATGGACATTGTTGTGTTACAGTTGGGGTGAGTGTACCTCCTAAAATGGAGGCACAACCTCATCAGCTAAAACAAGTACATAGTGTTTGTATGACGTGTAGAAACAGTATGTGAAAAAATCAGCCTCCCCGACAAAGCAGAACCACAGTGCACAGTGTAGTTCATGTGTGATCTCAGAGGACAGGTCCAGATTGTAAGTGAACTCATTCATAATGATACCATATATACTGGGTCTGTACTCATAGCTAACCTGTTGTCCCACAGGTTCTGCTTCAATTTCACTGTCCTGTCCCCACCACATGAGCCACATGACATTCCTACAACCTGTCCCATAACTTCCATATCTACAGAGCAGGTAGTAATTGTCCTCTCCATGGGGTATACACAGCATCTATTGGACCTGCTAACATCCCAGGCTGTGTCCTACATGAGATCCACCAAGGATTACTAACACCATTTGGAACTCATAGGTTCATAGGTTCATGGGCTCATATTAGGCTATCTGCCCTAGGGCATTTATAAGCCTAGCCAGAGTGTGTTTGGCTTTCGCCACCCATTTTAAATTAATTTTGCTATGCCCTTTTTTGAGGTTAGTATACTGTGCCTCTGTCTAACAGTGACACAGAAGTGATACCCGGGGTAAACCTATGATCTCCCATCCACTCATCAAGATTCCTCTTGAAGAGAGTCAATGAGGGACTCTGCATAACCTGGACTGGGATTTTATTCCAGAGTGAAGGGAGCCTCTGGGTTATGAATCTGTCCCTCCAGCATGTCCTATTTATTTCAGTGCTGAGGTTCAAGTCTCTCGAGCGCATAGCTTGATGGGATTTGGATTTTATGAGGTGCAGCATGTCCATTAATTCCGGGTTGGACATGGCTTTATACGTCAGGCACAGATCGCCTCTGAGCAGGCGGTATACCACTGAGTACAGCTGGAGTTTCTTTAACCGGGCAGCATATGGCATCTGTTTGAGCCCTTTGATCCTCTTGGTGAGGTACTTTTGGGGTCTTTCCAGTTGCTGCAGGTGTCTGGTAAGGTACATCCCAAAAGGGGCATTGTACTCAATTATGGGCCTAAAGAGGGATGAGTAAAGAGGCACGATGACCTCCCCTGATCTAGATGTGAATCCCTTCATGATTAGGTGGGCTATATAAAATGTTTTTCTAACCACTTTGGCCACGTGGTTGTCAAATGAGAGATTGCTATCAACTTGGGTCCCCAGGTCCCTAATTACTTCTTCTGTACTTAATGGATTACCACCTGTGTGGTAATTTGTGGGCACTTTGTTTTTGCCAAAGGGGATGACTATACACTTTTTGGCATTTAGCTTGAGGCCATGGCTCTGGCACCAGTTGTCTGTTTCTATGAGGCCCTTTTGGAGGATGCTTGTGTCGGCTGGAGAGTCGATTATGGCACAAACATTCTGTAATCACTGGCTACATCCCAGCTGACTGGACAATGGCAACTCCTATCTCCCTGCACAGAGGTGGTGCTTCCACCAACCTCTGGAACTATAGACATATTTGCCTGAGTAGCCCTATCTGTATGCACATGGGGCAAATCATGATGGAGCTAATCAGCAAACATATATATGATCTACAAATAGTTAACTGTACACAGTTTGGATGTCTGACAGGGAGATCATGACTGTTAAATGTTACATTGGATTTTCAAGATTAGAGCACAAAAATATCCAGGCCTTAATAGCTATATTAGCATTAGGTCACACTTGAAGAAACGGAAATATTATTGACCGCTTTTTATGTTTATCTTTATGTTTAGCTACATAGATATATGTTCTGCTATTATATGTATGATTTCATAGCTAGGCATACATAGTCATTTAATTAATATTCAGCTTCACTTGTCATTCCTTATATTTATTTTACTTTAATACATATATATGTCTGTATTATCTAGCAATAATGTATATACACATCTTATATATACTCTATACACATTGCCATACATGTGAACATATATTTTGAGGTTATGATGGGTGCCACCACCCCCATCCATTTCATATTTCTTAATTATCTACCCATCATACAGGTTCTTTATGAGAAATAGAGCTTAGTTCCTTACATTTAACATTTGGATTAACAAGATGATTACCTTTATGAATTACGTGTATATAATAATTTATTTCTGTCTTTGCATTTTTATTTTATCTTATATTATGAGCATTCAGAATGACCATCCATCTATAATATAATATGATATGATCTTAGGGAAGTTTAGAACAATATAATAGAATTGTTAACACCTATCTGTATGGTTCCAGATGCAGATACAACATACATTTATAATGATACTGTTATGTATATATATTTTGTTGATGCATCCCAGATATATTCCTATATAGTCTATTTTTATATTTAGGCTTTTATATATAGATAGGATTTTTGCACATGATCATTTGATATTTATTTATTTATTTATTTATTCAAGAAATTAATGTTTACTCTAAGTTTTGGTATGAGCACTTATGCACTTTAGAAAGAAAAACATGATAAATATTCATTTTAAATTAATTATATATATAAGATATACATATATATTTTTTAAAAAAATATTTTAATTATACCATGTAGTTCAGTCCCCCTTCATTTATACATAAAATTCGTTATAAACATTCCATATTGGTGCTAGAATATTTTTTTTGGTATGTGAGATAAGGTTTATAACAAGATTAGGGTTCTATTTTGACTATATTTTCTTTATATCGTATTATATTGTTTTAATGTTTCACTCACATATGGTTCTTGTAAGAGTTAAGAGAATGTCAGTAAGAAATATTCATTTTTTTATAACAAAATGTATACAATAGCTGCTTTCATTTTAGTATTAAGCACTATAGCCTCATAACCTATGCGGCATAGCTTTAAATGATTTTAGATGTTTTTAAAGTGAATAAATGATGTAATTGAGTAATTATTCAATTGATCAATTAGTTAAGCTATACTGCTATCAGATATATAAGACATGGGTTGCTATACTGTTTTAAACTTGTCTGAAGAAGCGTGCATTGGCAGCACGCGAAAGCACTTACTTTTATTTGGATTTTATGTAATAAAGCTGTTACATCGTTCGTGGTGGTGGTCTACCTTCTTCCTTGATTGCTGCTGGTTTTCTGTGGTCGACCAACTTTGAGGGAAAGGTGTGTCTTTTTCATCTTGGAACTGTTAAATGTGGTGGACATGTCCGAGGCAGTCACCAAGGACCTGGGTGTGGGGACATCAGGGCATACAACCCTGCGGATGTAGCCAGGCTGTGTGACTCTATCCCCCAATCAGGCTTCATTGACAAAACCACCCACATAGGCATCAATGCTAATATCATTATAGGTGTCACTAAGTGGCTCATTGATGGCACACAAGCTCAAAATAGGGAAATCCACCTGCAATAGCTGGTCTGTAAGCAGAAGTGTTCAACAGGGCTCAGTCCTGGGTCCTATACTGCTTGGTATCCATTTCACCACAATATAAGTTAATACTGACTTCTGTGGCTGACAATGTTGGCTGATGCCTGCAAACTGTGAGCAGTCATAGGCTCTGTGAGTTATGTCAATATCCTACAAGATGGTATTAATGAACAAATGTCTGTTGACATACTACTGACCATAAACTCCATACAAATATATATGTAGTATCATTTCCATCAGTAACACCTATGTTCCTGGTAAGTAACACATCAGTAGTAACATGTGATGTACATATTCAGGGGTGATTGATCTGGGCACACAGACTTGGCCACACAGGTTTACACCTAATGTACATGAGATCACCATGTCTCCCCAGTGGTAAGACAGGAGTCATATGTCATAAATGAGGGCACAGTCACCTGAAAGTGACATACTTATAACCTCCATGTACTCTTCCCTCAGCATGCCAATATGTGACTGCAGTGGCAAATTGATACTGTACTTTTCTAATCACTACTGGCAATTGCACATGACACAATGGTCCCTCACAAGGGAACTTCATGTCTTCAGTATCTGTCCAATGGGCTTCATCTGACATCAGTGGTCATTGTAGCCTGCGGCATATAGACTACTCAGATGTGATCTCTGCCTTGCATACTGGCAATGTGTGACCCTGCTTGATTGGATATGCTGCATATCTTTACGTGGCATAGTACATGGATTACTCACTGTAAGGATATTAACTTGGTATGTGACATTAGTAATACATGCTGGTGGGAGAGATCTGTATAGCAGACTTTAACACACATTTGGAACAGAATCCTGCCTAATGGCAAACAAGGTACCTCAATGGACCTCATAAGATGCTATCTGTATGATTGGCTAGGTTACCATCATTTCACCACAGGTCTTCTGCCTGTGTCCCACCTGGAGAGGGGCAATATGTGCTGATCATGTAAATAAGGATATAAACTTGGATAGGATTGTGAGGGCTGTATGGCCATTATGCTATTAAAGTTCAAAGATCCTATGAGTCCATAACCTGATGTAAAATGCTGTAACAGCCACATACACAAACCTGGCTGCATTGAAGATGGCACCACTTCCATTTACTGTTTACATGACACAGCACAGCACACACACACACTGCAGGTTGGCTGCATGTAGATTAGAGCACACACCTATTTAATGGTACACACTACAGATCAAAGTGTGACGCACATGCTACACCTCAAGTATGTTATTACTCTTTCTTTAGGACATCTCATGCTTGATGGCATCAGCAGGCCTAGCTGTGGTCAGGCATTTGGAGGCCCACATCACCTGCTACAATCAAAGTACTGCAAAACTCAACCTCTTTCTAAGTTACTGTGGTTATTACATTTATGTCTGATAGAGATACACACACACACACACACACACACACACACACACACACACACACACACACATACACACACACACACACACACACACACACACACACACACACACACACACACACTGGCCTGCAGCAAAATTAGAAGCCCTACCTCACTACTCTTACACACTATAGATCACAGTACTTATTGCATGTGCCCCAGTTTAAGTCGGACATTACACTGGCAGCTGGTAGCCATAAGTTCAATGACATCAACAGGCTTTGTAGAAGAGGATGGTTTGGACACTGGTAGCAACTTACAGAGCCAAAAGGTGCAGAACTATTGCAGTTTCATGGTCAATGCTGGATTCTCTTGTTCTGTCGGGGGACAACACACACACACACACACACACACACACACACACACACACACACACACACACACACACACACACACACACACACACACACACACACACACACACAGACACACACACACACACACACACACACACACACACACACACACACACACACACACACACACACACACACACACGCTTGCAGTGAGATTAGTACCACTACCTAACTACTCTTATCCACTATTAGATGCCAGTTCATGTCTCTGAGAGGTGCTAGTGTAGTATTGCATACTACAGTGGAGTATTCCAGTCTGAACAAGAAATATATAATATTCTGCTCTGTAAGTACATTTTGTATACACAGACACACACACACACACACACACACACACAGACACACACACACACACACACACACACACACACACACACACACACACACACACACACACGCTTGCAGTGAGATTAGTACCACTACCTAACTACTCTTATCCACTATAGATAACAGTATTTAAAGCATGTACCATGCCTTACGTCTGACAGTATACTGGCAGCTGGTAGTCTTAAGGTTGATGACATCAGTAGGCCTTGTAAAAGAGGGCAGTTTGAGCACCTGCAGCAACTTACAGGGCCAAAAATCTGGAGCATTTCTCCCCGGGCCTCCGCTGAAAACAGGCTCTGTGGAACCTAGTCAGACATTCCCGGTTAACAAATGTTAAATAAATAAATAAAAAAAAATTTAAAAAGTGCAGAACTATTGCAGTTTCATAGTCAATGAGGGTTTCGCATTTGTTTTGCAGGAAAACAAAATGTACATACACACACACAGCAAGTGGTGAGATTATAACCTCTACCTAACTACTCTTACACACTCTTACACACTATAAATCACAATACTGCCATGGCTGATGTCTGTTTTAGACATGACTGCAGGCAAACTACTTGTGAATTACACAAACTGTGTTGAACAGCATCTGTGGTATGCACAGTGAAATTGCTTCATGCTGTTATTGGCATCTAGTAGCCTAACAGTCAGATAAGTGTTATTTATCCTAGTTATGTGGTTACCATTACCAGTATGGCCATATGTGGCTGTTTGCATTTGGATAGGCCTGCCTGTGGGCAAGAACAATGTGCCCTATCCATGTGTTCATAGACAACATTATACATTACACCACATGCTCACCTGTTGCTGTACATGTGGTGGCATTCAGCAGGCTCAGGGGTCTGTAGATGAGTGTATAATGTACTGCTGAGCTCTTACTTTGGATCCTTTGAGCAACATTATAGATGTGTGTGATAGCGAAGCATTATTCACTATTATCAGGGTATGTAGGACAATACAGGCATCCACACACATATTCACATATTTATGTACATAACAGGGATCAGGGATGTATACAGGTATGTGGCTGTGTGTTTGTGTGTATATAATATATATATATATATATATATATATATATATAGATTCATATCACTTCACTGAAAGACCATTTCACTGACACCCATTTCACTAAGACCAAATCACCTAAAGTTCATTTCACCTAAAACTCATTTCACTGACAAGTAGTACTCTAAAACAAGTCAAAGGTATATGTCTTTTTCCAAACTGTAGAGCAATCCTGGTGTTAGTATATATAGTTGGGAGGGTGTGGGGGGGGCATAGCCCCCCACACTGGGTGGTGTGGGGGTGTGATTTGATTTTCTGTTGTCTGGTTTTGTTTTATATTATTTGGTAAAACCCAACTTGGTGGTGGTATACACCCCCCACATCTCCCCTAACTACACCAGGCTCGCACTACAGTGGGAAAAAGCACATATACCTTTGACTTGCCTTAGAATAAAAAATATAAAAAGTATTTATACATACTTTCATTTTTATATAAACACCATTTTGTAGATGTTATACATTATGTGTATACTTGTATTTGTTTTCAGCATCTTTGCCCTTATTAATATCATTTAAATGCTGGTTTTAAAGTGTGCCTTTTTAAGAATATTTTTATGATTGCATTTCATGAATATTTATGAGTTCAGGGAGGTCCCTTTTAGTCAATGTGATGGGATTGGTTTATTACTTGATTAATGCTCTTGCAGGATGTACTTAAGAGTGTTTTCTGGATTTGCTCTTATCTGATGAAGTTGAGAAGGCTCTTGACGAAAGCGTTTATTCATTTATTTTGGTTTAATAAAAAGTGTTTTACTGCTCCCAAAGTGCTTTGCAGCCATTTACTACAAGGATTTACTTGGGTTGCTGAAGTATGGGGTTCCAGGAGTGCTGACTTTGCTTTTCTACAGTTTGTGAACTTTTGTGCTTTTTTAGTCAATTAAATCATAATAATAAATAACAGTAATAAATAAATGAAGATACAGGGTGGGGAGAGAGAAAAAAACATTCCATTACTGGCCTTGCAGATTATATCCCTGAAAACATTGATAATAAATGCATTATAGGTGTGTAGTGTCAGTTTTGAGCAGAATGACTTCAATTCTCTTATAGCTGAGGTAGCATGTACATACCTCTCAAGCTGTTAGTATGGGTCAATATGAGCCAAGCAGTAACAAATGCAAGTACACTGCTACACAGAACAGTTTCACATAATGTGGACTTATATAACTATCAAGTTGTTCTGTAAACAGATATGGTAATACATTGCATTCTGGGTATGAATTTATCTGCTAATCATGTGACAGAAGGATTAGGCAGTTTCAACTACACGACGAGAAATCATGACACTTGAGAGGCATGTTTGTGTACAGTAAGTAAACTAGACGGCCTTCATGCCTTAGCTGGCAGGCATGTGAATAGAACTCAATAGCTGTGACTGCAGAGGGCATCTACAAATAATGTAAAAATCGACTGCATCAGCTTAATACAGACATGCAAGGGATATAGTCACAGTGGGATTACACAACTTTATTTATGAATCATTAATGCTGATGAACACATTCTTGGTATTGATGTTAAAATTCTGTGAAATCTAAACACAATGTTTGTGTCTTTCGGCTTTTCCTGGTTAGGGGTTGCCACAGCGGAAGTCCGGTCCGCTAATAATTGGTAGTGGATTTTTACGTACCGGGTTACCAGCCCTGATGCACAACCTTTAATGAAGGCATGCCCCATTCACGTATGCCTCCACACAGAAGATGATCTAGCTGAGATTCGAACGGGACAACGTCTTGCTATGAGGCGACAATGCTACCGCAGCACCACCACCGCAGTATTGAAATCTAAACATAATATCTGCTCATAAAATGGGCTACCTCACCCATACATTTGTTATGTTCCTCATGAGAGAGAAAATGTGAGCATTACATGACTTATACTGAAAATGTATTGCTATATACCAGTGGAATGGAACCCAGGACTGTGTGTTTCAAAATGTGCTATGTACAAAGCATTTAACAGGCTGAGCTAATGAGTTACTGCTGACTATTAAGTGACTGATACTTTCCTGAAGATCACCTGGAACTATGCTATGAAGTGAGCAATACAAGTTACAGGACATTCCTTTAGTATTCTAGTACTATTACAGTGCTATACTAGACTGCAGTGACAGTAGTACACAAATGCACTGAATGCAACCATACTACATATATTAAAAAGCTGTATTTTAGAATCAACAATGCTAGTGAACACATTTTATTGTTATTGGTTTGAAATATCTGTGAAGTCCACGTGCAATATCTGTTCATGGACTGGGCTACCTTACCCATATACATTTATTACCTGATGACTGAGGAAGACAAGAGCATCATGTGATTGATATTGACCTGGAGACAGCCTTGGACAGTACTATGAGTTAAGCAATACAGTTTGCAGGCCATTAGATTTGCTGGTTACACCTGATTGCAGCAACCTTATCATAGACAATCAATGCATACAGCTCTACTGCAATGGTTTTGACAACCCAATTCTGCTAAACCACATTTTGCTTACTGTTATTGGTATTGTTATTGTTTTACTGAAATACAGTTTTTAATGTTCATTCTGGAGCATTTCTCCCCGGGTCTCCACTGAAAACAGAATCTGTGGAAGCTAGTCATTCTTTCCTGGTCAACAAATGTTAAATAAATAAATAAATAAAAATAAATAAATTTATTGCACTACAGCTCCATAGCTCTTATTGCCCATTTATTGCACTACAGTTCTACTTGTCCATTTATTGTACTACGCTTTTTCTTGTCTATACTTTATTGCAGTACATGCTTTACTCTTTCTTGCTTTTTGGCATACTAAATTCATACTTACCACACTCACGGCACAACCTTCCCAGACGCCAGGCATGGGACTCAACATTGCCAGCCCTCTCTGCTGCAGCTGTTGGGAGAGAAGCACATCATTATGCATACCAGTTTTGCAGACATTCAGCTTGCATTTTGGTAAGACAGAGGAAGACATACTTACATACTTGTGGGGCATTCCCATTTCGAGCTTCCTGGACCCAAGTGTCCAAATTCCCCTTTCTCCTTTTCAGGTCACCATAATGGTGACGACACTGTTCACCTGTGTGGGGGATACCTTAACACTGGTGAGTTCCCTGGCCAAACAGTCCCAGGCCTCTGACTTACACTCTGAGCCCTGAAATCTGCCCTGTATCAGCTGGGGTTCATGGTTTTTATCGAGGAGCCTGACCATGACCCTGAACTTTTGAATAGCCCATCTCTGCACCTGAAAGCGCAGACCTTCGCCAATACCACCAGCCATACCAACAGTTGATGGAACCCCAATGACTGCTGCAGAATTCCCGCCTATTGGGCTTAACATAGGCTGTTTTCCTGGCCTTACACATCATTCAGCAACATTCAAAAAAGTACTACATCGCTTAGCAGCATGCAAACCAACTAAGTGAAGTCAAGCAGTGAGAAAACTCACAGAACTGTTATTTTTAGGGAGGCTTAGAACTGCACAAATATTGGTAGCCATTAACATGTTTATGCACTGCTTAGCATGAATGAGCAGTGTTTAGCAGTTTCCTAAAATTAAAAAAATATATTACATTCATATTCTGCCTGTTATGGACTCGAACCCAAGACCTGCTACACATAAGACCCTAACTCTAACCATGAAGCTAGTTGGATGTTATAAAAACTCGTATACCTTCATATATAGTACTAGGCTACCTGTTACCATTGCGGAGCACTCTGCCAAACTGCACAAACATGCTTAAACACACCTACAAAATAATTGCATCCGGTTTCTATTTTTAGGTGCCTGGCAGGTGTTGGTCATGTATGAATGAGCTCTGCTTGGCTCGGCTGCTCTCCATCCCGTGCCATGCAAAAGTAAATAAAAAAAAATAAATAAAAACTTTAATTATGATAATACATCTCTTTTCTATTTTTAGATGTCTGCCAGGTGTCAGCTCTCTATTTGTGAGACTAGTTCAGCATTGTTGCACTTTGCACTGCGCAAACATGCAGTAAAAAAACAAAACAAACAAACAAACAAAAAAAAGTAATAAAAAATATGCATCATATAAATGACATGTTAATGCAGTTGACACACTTCACTACATTACAACAGTGGTGGGGAGCATTACAGGGAGCCTCACACTCATCTGCAGCCATGGGTAGCTGCTACACCTCTACCTACACTGATTCAATATCCATGTTCCTCTGCTCTCCCTCAACAGTGTACCATCATTATTATGCATGGAGCGCTGCCAAGAGGGAACCGTTGCCATATACACAGATACATTCCATGAAGGCTCTATACTGTGCTTATAGAGATTTATTAAATACTGCGGACAATCTTTACTAGACACTTTATTTCTTTTTAATTTAATGAACATGTTTAATATGAAAAACATTGTTCAAACTAACAATAAACATGCATCAAATAAAAATACAGATACATTGCAAAACTAAAAACACTGTTAAATAAAACATAACATAAATAAAAACACAGTAAAGGTGCAAAAACAGGCATTTATAACTGCTGGAAAACAATTTCAATTATATATCTAAAGCATAGATCAAGGTCCTCTTTGTGTTAAATATATCATGGCCTAGTATTCAAACCACAGGTGCAAAGCAAATTTATTTTATACATTTGTCATTAAGAATGCTTACAACAGCCAATTTAATTTGACATAAAACCTGGGTGCCCTTTAAAGGATTAAAAGTATACAGTGTAGGCTATTCTGAAATGATATCACTGATAAGTAATAATACAATCCTTTAATGCATATTCCTGAATAACACACATAGCTCACATATTAGCTTATTGTGTGCAATGATATTTTTCAGCCTTCTTACTGAATATATGCTTTTGTCGCTATCTTATTATTTTCACACAAGGTCATTTTTTCAAGTAAAGAAGGATTTTATGATTATTTTTTATATTTTTGTTATAAATGATTTTCTGTTTCAATATTGTTAAAATTATTGCTAAAAGTGGTAGATATATCTAGACCCTTCAGAAAAAAAAAATATATATATATATATATATATGTGTGTGTGTGTGTGTGTGTGTGTGTGTGTGTGTGTGTGTGTGTGTGTGTGTGTGTGTGTGTGTGAGTGTGTGTGTATTTGTAAGTCAGCAAAACTTCTTTCTCCATAAAATAATGTTTTACTTTCCTTTTTTATTAAAACATGAGGCAAACTAACAATTCAATAGTGCAATCTCTTCTTTAGCACAGACAGAAATAAAATAACACACATATTCCACAGTCCATCATGACAGTTCAGGACTTATCCAAAATGAAGTCAGACAGTTACTTCCAGGTTGGATTCGCAGTAGAATATCTCCAGTCTATCTCAGACTACCCCAGGATGCTCCTTTTTTTCTACAGCATGCTTTCCAGAACTGCTGTTCCAGTCAAAGACATTCCTTGCATGGATATACCAACCTTTCTGATGTCCAGCACCATCAATGTATACTATATACATTAAACAAATAAGATAACAGCTAACAGTTCTGTTTAAAAGGATCCCTCTAGCCAGTATAGAGAAACATATCTGTCTTATTTTAATAAAAACACATTTTCTGTATAGAAATATTTACAGTATCAAAGACATTATCATTTTTAATACATCATATCACAATTAAGCAATAACCCATGGATGGGTGTGGGTAATGCTTGATTTACCCATGGTTGGTGTGGTTTGCTCATGAGGGCTCTGCCCTCGTGACCAAACAAAGCCAACCATGGGTAAATCCAGCATTGCCCACACCCAGCCATGGGTTGTTGCTATTATACAATGACATTGTAGGCAAAACTGCAATACAACTTGTAGCATGCTACAGACCACCCTTGCAATCTCAGGAACTCCATTCAGCCTTCCTGAAGACACTGGAGGATATGAATGTCTCACCAAATACCATCATATTGGGAGACTTCAACTACCCAAACATAGACTGGGTGCATTACTCAAGCCCCAACACCCTAGCCCAAAGGTTCCTGGAATTCATCAACTCAAATGCGATGGAACAACTAGTCACCTCCCCCACAAGGGGAAATAATATACTTGACCTGATCATCACAAACATGGGGACAAAATGCTCAACACCGGAAGTATACCCCTCACTAGTGAGATCAGACCATAAACTAATAACCCTAGATATTCATATCCTACCTCCACCCCCAGCACAAAAGACCACAGTGAGAAACTTCTCAAAAACCGAATTTACACTCCTTAGGACTGAAATGGTATCCTTCAAGCCCCCTGGGCCAGTGGAAACCACATCCCACACTGCTGAATCCTTCACAAATGCTTTCTACGGGCATCTCCAAGAATGCATGGATCATGCAATCCCAAATAAAACCAAGACCTTTTCCACCAAAGGCAGGCATCCTATCCTTGTGGACCCCAGCAATAAACAAACTTTATAACAAGAGAAGGAAGCTACTGCAAGACAGAGCAAAATCCCATAAAGGGAAGGCATCCCTGATCAGCACTAGCAAAAAACTACATTCGCTAATAAAATCATCAAAGGCCAACTTTGAGAGAAAAATTGCTATGGACACTAAAGATAATCACAAGGCCTTCTTCAGTTATGTTAGAAACCTGGGCGGAAACCCTCAGATATGCGCAGAGTTAGTTCATAATGGCAAAAAATACACTGAACCCATAGATATTGCCAACATACTGGCAGACAGGTTCAGTGCAAATTTCTCCCCTCCTTCTCCCCCAAAAGACGAAATAAATATCTCAGCTGAATGCAACCTCCCTGAAATCTCAGATGTCCAGGTGAGAGCTGCCCTCAGCAAAGCTAAAAATACAGCATCCATGGGACCTGACGGTGTCCTGGGTTGCGTGCTACGTGAACTCCTAGAGGAGCTAAACCCGCACATAAGAATGCTGTTTAATCTTAGCCTTGCTACAGGATACATCCCTGAACACTGGCGTACAGCTACAGTGGTCCCACTCCACAAAGGTGGCAGCTCTACAGACCCTGGAAACTACCGCCCCATAAGCTTGACCAGCCTGGTCTGCAAAGCTATGGAAAGGAACATTATGGAACTCATAAACAAAGACATCGGGGACCTACAGACAATTGACCCTACCCAGTTCAGCTTTGTAAAAGGCGGATCCTGTCTTTTAAAACTGGTGGACTTTTTTGAAACAGTCACTAGAGCCATCGATGAAGGCAAAGCAGTTCATACAGCCTACCTGGATCTGGCAAAAGCCTTCGACACAATACCCCACTCAGGCATCATAGACAAGCTCAACAGCTTAAATGTAAACCCGTTTGTCACAAGATGGGTTGCAAACTGGCTAAAGGACAGAACCCAGAAAGTCAGAATAGCTGGAGCTATGTTAGACTCTAAGCCAGTTACAACTGGAGTCCCACAGGGCTCTGTCTTGGGAACCCTCTTGTTCGGCATTTATTTCTCAGATGTGCAGGCAAACATAGGGGGGGTTGTGGCTGACAAAGTTCACAGACGACTGCAAACTAGGTGCCATAATCGACACACCAGCTGACACATGCATCCTCCAGAAGGGCCTCACAGAAACAGACGACTGGTGCCAGAGTCATGGCCTTAAACTAAATGCCAAAAAATGTATAGTCATCCCCTTTGGAAAAAACAAAGTACCCACAAATTACCACATAGGTGGTAATCCATTAAGTACGGAAAAAGTAATCAGAGACCTGGGGACCCAAGTTGACAGTGACCTCTCATTTGACACCCACGTCACCAAAGTGGTTAGAAAGACCTTCTACCTTTCCCACCTTATCATGAAGGGATTCACATCCAGATCAAAGGATGTCATTGTACCCTTATATTCCTCCCTTATCAGGCCCATGATTGAGTACAATGCCCCATTTGGTATGTACCTCACCCGGCACCTGCAGCAGCTGGAGAGACCCCAAAAGTACCTTACCAAGAGGATCAAGGGTCTCCAGCATATGTCATATGCTGCCAGACTGAAAAAGCTCCAGCTTTATTCAGTAGCATACTGCCTGCTCAGAGGTGATCTGTGCCTTACGTACAAGGCCATGCCCAATTCAGAATTAATGGACATGCTCCACCTCAAAAAATCCAAATCCATCAGAGCCACAAGAGCTAAAGATCTAAACCTCAGCACAAATATGAATAGGACATGCTGGAGGGACAGATTCATAACCCAGAGGCTTCCCGCACTCTGGAACAGGATACCTGTCCATGTTAGGCAGAGCCCCTCACTGACTCTCTTCAAGAGAAATCTGGACGAATGGATGGGTGATCGTAGGTTTACCCCGGGGTCATCTCTGTGTCATTGCTAGACAGAGGCACAGTAAATTAAATTTAATTTAAATTGTACACTTTTGTATCATTACATGGGGTGGCGAAAGCCACATACACTTTGGCTAGGCTTATAAATGCCCTAGGACAGATAGCCTAGTACTATACTATGAAACTATTATTTAAGAAACAAAATGCTTTTCTTAAATAATGTCATTGTATAATGCCTCTGTGCTACCCTTCCGCAGGTATCCTGGGGCATTTCTGGTGTACTGTGAATGCGTAAGGGTCATGTTCCCATGCTTATGCAGTGCATCAATACTGTGCAGAGGTAGCAATAGAGAAAGGAAGATCTAACGAGTTTAACATAGCGAGATATCTTTAAAAAAAGCAACAGAGAAAGAAAAATCTCTGTTCCCTTTTTTTAAGATATCGCATAGGTTCATAAGTAGGTACTAGGCTATTGGTCCTAGGGCCTATATAAGTCTAGCCATAAAGGTACCCTGACTTTCGCCACCCAAGAAAATTATTTTCCTGTGCCCCTGCTGAGCAGAGCCACAAAGGTGATCCCTGGGGTGAATTTCCTATTTCTCATCCAATCATCAAGATTTTTTGAAGAGTGCTAATGAGGAGCTTTGTTTGATATAGATAGGTAGTTTATTCATAGGTTCATAGGTAGGTTCATAGTTAGGTACTAGGCTATCAGCCCTAGGGCCAATACAAGCCCAGCCAAAAAGGTACCCTGGCTTTTGCCACCCAAGAAAATTATTTTCCTGTGCCACTGTCAAACAGAGCCACAGAAGTGATCCCCGAGGTGAATTTCCTATTTCCCATCCAGTCATCAAGATTTTTCTTGAAGAGTGCTAATGAGTAGCTTTGTTTGATATAGATAGGTAGTTTATTCCAGAGTATGGGAAGTCTCTGGGACAGGAATCTATCCCTATGGCATGTTCTGTTTATTGTGGTGACAAGGTTTAGGTTCCTAGAGCATGTAGCTTGGAGGGATTGGGATTTCTTTAAGTGGAGCATGTCCAACAGCTCTGGGTTTGACATAGCTTTGTATGTTAGGCAGAGATCACCTCTGAGTAGGCAATGTGTAACGGAGTAAAGCTGGAGTTTTTTTAAATGGTCTGCGTAGGGCTTCTGTTTGAGGCTGATAATCCTCTTTGTGAGGTATTTCTGCAGCCTTTCCAGTTGTTGTAGATGTCTTGTGAGGTACATACCACAAGGGGCGTTGTACTCTATAATGGGTCTAATGAGTGATGTGTAGAGGGGAACAATGACCTCTTTTTTTCCAGATGAGAAACCTTTTGTGATGAGGTGTGCCACATAGAAGGATTTCCTGACCACTGTGGGAATGTGATTATCAAAGGAGAGACTGCTGTCCACCTGTGTCCCAAGGTCTCTTATCACACTTTCGGTGTTAAGTATACTACCACCTATGTTGTAGTTCATGGGCACAGAGTTTTTACCAAAGGGGATGACAATGCACTTTTTGGCATTGAGCTTGAGGCCATGGCTTTGACGCCAGGCCTCTGTCTCAGTGAGGCCCTTTTGTAGGATGTCCACATCGTTAGGAGTTTTGATTATGGCTCCTAGTTTGCAGTCATCTGCAAACTTCATTAGCCAAAGACCTTCTGTGTTAGCCTGTCCTTCAGAGAAGTCGATACCAAACAGGAGAGGACCCAGGTCTGAACCCTGTGGTACTGCACTTGTCACTGGTCTGAAGTCGGATTTAGAGTCTGCTACTTTTACAGTGTGAGTTCTGTCAGTGAGCCAGTTGGCAACCCATCTTGTGACATAGGGATTTATACCGAGTTTAGTGAGTTTATCTATAATTCTAGAATGGGGGATGGTGTTGAAAGCCTTGGCAAGATCTAGATAGGCTGTGTGAACCACCTTACCCTCATCTACAGCTTTGGTGACTGCTTCAAAGAAGTCTGTCAGGTTTAGTAGACATGTTCTGCCTTTTACAAACCTGAACTGGGTGGGGTCCAGAGTTTGGAGATTACCAATGTCTTTGTTTATAAGTTCCATGATGATACTTTCCATGGCATTTCAGACCAGGCTCGTCAGGCTAATGGGCGGTAGTTCCCGGGGTCAGTGGTGGCTCCCCACTTGTGGAGTGGGATAACCATTGCTGTGCACCATTCAGCGGGCACAAAGCCTGAGGTGAGGCTATGATTGAACATGGTACTTAGGTGGGGTGCCAGTTTGTTCTGTAGTTCATGCTGAATGCAGCCTGGGATGTTGTCTGGTCCCATGGATGCTGTGTTCTTGGCTTTGGAGAGTGTGGTTTTTACCTGTGCCGCCGTGATTACAGGAACTTTGCATTCTTCCAGTATAGAGATGGGCCCTTTAAGTAGTGAGAGGGGGATAAAGTTAGCACTGAACCTATCTGCCAGGATGTTGGCAATATCAGTTGCGTCTGTATATTTAGTTCCATTGTGCTGTATCTCAGGGCAAATCTGAGTGCTGCCATTGAGATTCTTGACATAGCTATAGAATGCTTTGTGGTTGTCTTTAGAATCGGTGGTGATTTTGTTTTCGTAACTAGCTTTGGAGGATTTTATCAGGGATTGCAGCTTCTTACTGAGGCTGACCAGGGAGCTCCTCCACTCATAGAATTTTACTCTTTTGCAACAGTTTCTTCCTTCTATTGTACAGTTTGTTTATGGCAGGGGACCACCAGATTGGCTTCCTTTTTTTGGAGGATAGCGTCTTGGTTCTGTTTGGTATAGCACGATCCATGCACTCATGTAAGTGCTTATAAAGTGCAATTGTGTAGGCTTCAGTAGTCATAACTGTATTGTCCATCTGCATGGGTGTCATGAAGTTCACCACTTCTGTCTTAAGAAGCACGAAGATGGCTTTGGAGAAATTTTTTACCATGGTTTCCATAATGGGGGGTGGGGGCAGGATGTGGATATCTAGGGTGATTAGCTTACGGTCGGATCGGACCAATGAGGCATTGAATTCAGGTGTGGAACACTGGTCACTCATGTTGGTAATGACTAGATCTAGGATATTGTTGCCCCTGGTAGGGGTATGGATAAGTTGATCCAGGTCATTGGAGTTTATGAATTCCAGAAAGTGTTGAGCAAAGGAGTTGGTACATGAGTATTTTTCCCAGTTAATGGTGAGGTAGTTGAAATCGCCCATTATTAGGGTGTTTGTTCGAACCCTTATATCTTAATGTTTAAACGATTTTAACATAGCAAGATATCTTTAAAAAAAGCAACAGAGAAAGGAAGATCTCCGTTGCTTTTTTTTTTTAAGATATCTCACTTTGTTAAACGCATAACATAGTGAGATTAAAGCAACAGAGATTTTCCTTTCTCCTTTGCTACCTGTGCACACACACACACAAAAAAAAATCAGGAGATATACTAACAGAAAAATTCCGAGTGACCGGACCTTTTGCTGTAAGTATATGTCAGATTTACAACGGGCACTCTGGTTGGGTTGGCCAGTCAGCGTGCTCGTTTTTGAATGTTTATGGCCAATCATTGTATAATACAAGTTATACAACATCAGTTTTGACATATCCTAGAGTAAGAGCCATCATACAGTAAAAGATTTATTTTTGGAGTGGAATGAAAGCACTTAACTTCCTTCATAAAACATTTTTCTTTACATCCTGATAGTAGTGACCTGGTTTTAATTTTAGATTTTCTATGCTATCACTGGTGTATTCCTTGTTTTTGTATGTTGCAAATAGGTTTCTATAGTCAATGTTCACATTCTTTACTGAAAGCCGAATTCTAGCTGAAAATCTCTGTAGCATTACAATGCAGGGAACTTTGAAGCTCCTTACTGAAACCTATATAAACAGGCATAAATGAAGGCCCTAATGCAGTAGCAGTGACTTGGTGTGAGTATCATGGCTATTCTTCATCCTATAACTGGTACATCACATTCAACATTGCTGATGAGAGACATTCTTTCCCATCAAGCAAGTGATGTCAGGCAGAGAACTGGCACTGCACAGCTTGCCAGTCTAATATAATAAATGCACACAGATACTGTATATACAGTTATGGCGAATTTTGTATAACAATAGTTCAATTGGCAACATTTGTTTGGATGTAGGAGGAAACCAGAGCACTAGTAAACACCTACATGTACAAATGGAGGACTTGTAGACTCTGAAACCAAACACTGTGAGACACCAACACTAACTGCTGCCTTACTGTTTCACCATAATAATGTGGTAATGGGAGACTTTTGTGGGGAATTATTTTTGGTCCTGTACATGGGTGAATAAAATAAGAAGAAAAATACTGTGAAAATGTGTATATGTGTTTCAGTGTATCCTGTAGATACTTCTCAATCTGCAGACATTGAAAATAGCAACAAAGGACTTTGAAAAGCAGGTACATCCAGCTAAATATCCAGAATCTAATTAGCATAAAATTTGAATAAAAATAACAGGAAAATGTTCCTTCTTCGAGTAGGAATGCAGGATAGGATACTACTCAGGAACATATGTTTAAAAAACAAAGAGTGACAAAATTGATGGAAAATATAAGCACATTATCAAAGAGACAATGTAAAAATCTATCCCAGTGATTCATTAAACCCTACATGGAATGTAGGAATAGTGCACCAACTGCACGGAACATGGCCACCGAGCGATTCGGTAAAGGGCTCCCAGGATGTGCACTAGTGCTCCTACACTATTCCTGCATGGACACCACTGTCTTCTGCTATTTACCACATTGGCATTAGTGATTCAGCAAGCAGGCAGCTGTTTGTGCAGGAATAGTGTAACCTGAAGAAATATATTGAGTTACTAGCTGAATACATTTCTGCAAATGAGAAAACGGAGGCATGACAGCTCAAAAGAAAGCATGCATTATATTTAGTATGCATGCTAATGGCCAAATATATTGCCATTGGCAGGAAAAATAGTTTTAATTTTTTAA
The DNA here is from genome assembly GCF_019279795.1 of Protopterus annectens. Classification (NCBI taxonomy): domain Eukaryota; kingdom Metazoa; phylum Chordata; order Ceratodontiformes; family Protopteridae; genus Protopterus; species Protopterus annectens. The sequence goes on along the minus strand of NC_056730.1, from coordinate 220,373,762 downwards.
AATAAAACTTTTTTTTTTGGCCGATCTTAGCCGTTTAAGCATAGGGCAGCGTCGCACAAATGGGATCATGCCGAAAAAAAAAAATGGGGAAAAATAATTTTTACAGAAATCTGCATTTTGGCATTATAGTAAATGGCATGCAGAATGAAAACAATACCAGGGGATAGTGGTCACTAAGGGGAAAGGCCCAGTTTAAGTGTGGGTACTATGGAGTAAGGCAGTGGTGTATGCAAATGAGGGGAGTTATACTGGATCACAAAATTCTTCAAAGTGTTAGACTGCACCTAAGCGTGTAAGTGTCCTAACACCACCGTTTAGACAGGAGGAGCCGCTAACATGAAAAGGGGGTTCATGCTTGCTGTAAGCATATTGGAGCTCAGCGGCCCATGTTTGCCCTTAGCTTAGCATAGCTAAGGAAAGAGGTATGTCTGAGCCTGTGCTGTCTTATTCCTTGAAATGCAGAGCATGTTTGCATCCAGGGAGGACCACTTCTGCTTGAAACTGTTTACTTTAGCTAAATGGGTGTGTGCAGCATGCACCTGGCCTAAAAAAAAAAAAAAAAAAAAAAACAGAAATTGCAGAACTGTTTACAATTGAGCACCGGGTATGCACGGTGTGCATCGGGGCTTAAATAGGAAGGGTGAACAGCAGAAGGAAGGCAATCAAGGAGAACTAGCATAGCTGGCAGGTGGAATGTATCAGAATCAGCTAATTATGCAGGCAGCAGCCTAGCACACTACTATAAACTATGCTAACACCTTTCAGTCTGTTTTTTCCCAAAAATTCTACACCACTGGTGTACACATTCAGGGGAATTTTAAACAGACAAATCTAACAAAACATGTTAGGGGCTGCTGTTGCTCTGATCTATCAGTATGTGCTAGGGACTGAGGCTGGTGAGGAGGATAATGCTGACAATCAACTCAGACCGAGGAGGAGGAGAAGACTTCTCAGACCCAGGGTAACCTATCAGGGGCTACATGATCTGGAGATAGTAGAGAGCTACAGGCTGGGCAGGGACATACTTCAGCAACTTGTTGAGCTGTGCTGGCCTCACCTCAGACCCAGAACTAACAGAGGCGAACCCATTCCAGTGGATACCAAGGTATGTGTAGCCTTAAGAATACTACCTCAGGTACTTTCCAAAGACCATCTGGGAATATCATGGGCATCTCACTGGCATTTGCATCCAGGATACTCCACCATTTTCTGGATGAAACAAAGAAAAAGTACCAGCACTTCAAAAAACCAAGAATTCAAAAAACAAGTGCCAGGGGACATTGTAACTCGGTCCAAGCAGTTTATTCCACAAAGTTTAAAATCACATAAAATGTTGAAGCAAACGATAACTTGTATTAACGCTCTTACAACAACAGTTCAGTATGCATTTTCGTCCTTGTACATAGGACTTCATCAGACAAATTTCATTAATTAATTAAAACCTTTAAATAGTGAATCAAATCAATTTGCTTATATAAATTAACCATAGACCTTTCTCTGTTGTTTCAAACCAACCTATCATAATACATGAATTCATGAATATTAATGCCTATCTGATAAATGTGCACGATTACTTCAAGTACATCAATTATTTACTCTTTATAAAAACTGTCATGATGTTCATCTTTAAATGTTAAATATATAAATAAATAAATAAATAAATAATTATACATGCAATAAATAAGTAAGTATTTAATTAAAAGTTTTAAAACTTTAAACTTTATACATTTAAATTTTCATTTGTTGTGCTTGGGGACTGGTTTTATGTAGGTGTATGTAATGGATTAGTGCCCTCTAGTGTCCATAACAAAAATTACACTAGGGCTTATTAGCTCTTATTTTAAGTAAGGGGGTTATGGTTAAAAAATCATTCATTCCTGGTTTAGTGTTGGAATCTAAATTAACCTGCCACCATAACTCCCTACTTTCCAATATTTCCTCCCATAACCCACCCCTGATATCTGGCAAAATTTGATCCAGAACAAAAAAATGAAACTTATATTCAGAACAAATAGTGGTATGTTTATATAAAGCATTAGTATTCTTAGCTTTCAGAATGTCATAGTTATGTTCATATATTCTCCGTTGTAAACATCGTTCCATTTTACCCACGTAAAACGACTGACATTTCTGGCAAATAGCAATGTAAACAACCCCTTTACTTTCACAATTATAGTACTTACTACTTTTTAGCCATCTCTTTCTGCTTTCGACATAAATTTCTTCATTATTCATAATGTATGAGCATTGTTGACATCTGCCACATCTATATGTCCCATTCCTCCCATTGTTTCCTTTTCTTATTCTTCCACTACTCCTTTCTAAAATCTTACCTAAATTTGATGGGTTTTTATACACTAATTTTGGTTCCATTCTGGTTATTTCTTCTATATCAGTTAAAGAGCTAAATTTGCTCCATTCCTTTTTAAGAATTTCTCTCAGTTTAAAATTCGAGTTATTATATTCAACTACCAAACTTCTCATATAGTTGTCTTGTTCAGTTTTATTGTTCCTACAGACATTGGTATGTGTATCCATATCTGCATTGATGTCATTGCCCTTTTCCAAAATTGGTCTAAATCTATCCAACCTTCCACTCTCTACCTCTTTCCTTAACTTCTCAATGAAGTCCATAGGGTATCCACGTTCTAAAAACATCTTATTTAGGATCTTACATTCATCTTGGAAGTCCATATCACTTGATGTCATCCTTGAACCCCTTACGAGTTGTCCTTTGACAATATTTCTCTTACTGTAAAGGGGGTGGGCACTGTCATAATGTAAGGAAAGAGGTAGAGAGTGGAAAAAAAATGATAATTTAAAGATTTCTGATCAAGAGATTAAAGATATCTTTTTTGTTACCACATACAATATATTTAGTAATAAAATTTGGAAAATTATTAAGTATTTTTGGAAATTTTTGGTATCCGATAGAAATCTTTGTAAACTTTTTCCTAATATTCCAAAAATAGCCTTTAAGAGAGGACAAAATTTATCAGATAAATTAATTAAGGCTTATTATATTTCCCCTAATAGTCAAGTTTATCATAATATACAAACATATGATACTTTTGCTTGTAATCGATGTAGTATATGTAAATATGTAAGGCCATATTTTGATAAAATTAATGACATCACTTATAAACCAAACAATGCTTTTTCATGTAATTCTGTAGGTATTATTTATTGCATTAAATGTCCATGTAAGCTCTATTATATAGGAGAAACAAAAAGAAAATTCAAAATGAGAATGCAAGAACATATTAGGGATATAAAAAGAGGTATGTTAGAAAGTCCAGTTGCTTCTCATTTTATAGAGGTTCATAGTGGTAGTGTAGATGTTTTTGAATGTTGTGTTCTTGAAAAAGTATTAGTTAAAAAAGGTGACGATAGATTAATAAAAAATGTTTTATTGTATAAGGAAGCTATCTATATATTAAAATATAATACTATGTCACCTAATGGTTTAAATTTAGAAATGAATTGGAAAAGTTTATTGTAATTTCTTAAATGTATGTAGTTTTTTTATATACATGGTATTATATAGTATATGGTACCTTTAAAATTTCTTGTATATATAATTGATTAATTTAACATGATTGTTTAATTGATTGTGGTATTTATATGAGTGGGTGTGTTTTGTAATTTATGTTCATTGAAGGCTATTATGCCGAGGCGCTAAGCTGTATTAAATTTTCAAAAGGAACTGGCGTTGTTTTTTTGGCTTCGGCCTGAATACTCTTCATAGTTGTTTGTAATTTAGATTCCAACACTAAACCAGGAATGAATGATTTTTTAACCATAACCCCCTTACTTAAAATAAGAGCTAATAAGCCCTAGTGTAATTTTTGTTATGGACACTAGAGGGCACTAATCCATTACATACACCTACATAAAACCAGTCCCCAAGCACAACAAATGAAAATTTAAATGTATAAAGTTTAAAGTTTTAAAACTTTTAATTAAATACTTATTTATTGCATGTATAATTATTTATTTATTTATTTATTTATATATTTCACATTTAAAGATGAACATCATGACAGTTTTTATAAAGAGTAAATAATTGATGTACTTGAAGTAATCGTGCACATTTATCAGATAGGCATTAATATTCATGAATTCATGTATTATGATAGGTTGGTTTGAAACAACAGAGAAAGGTCTATGGTTAATTTATATAAGCAAATTGATTTGATTCACTATTTAAAGGTTTTAATTAATTAATGAAATTTGTCTGATGAAGTCCTATGTACAAGGACGAAAACGCATACTGAACTGTTGTAAGAGCGTTAATACAAGTTATTGTTTGCTTCAACATTTTATGTGATTTTAAACTTTGTGGAATAAACTGCTCACCATTTTCTGGATGCCATGCGACCACATGCTGCTGAGAACATTTACTTCCCCAGCACTCGTGAGGAAAGGACCAGCAATATGCATCTCTTCCACCATTTAGCAGACTACACGGAGCTACTGGGTGCCATAGACTGCACACACATCCACATCAAAGCATCACCTGGTGACCAGGGTAGGGTCTACCTGAACTGCAAGGGGTTCCACTCCATCAACTGCCAGGTCATGTGAGATGCCCAGAGCATTATCATGAATATGTGTGCTGGCAGCCCTGGAAGCTATCATGACTCCCACATCTGGCATTCATCACAGCTGTACCGGTCGTTTACCAGTGGGGACATACCACATGGCCATCTGGTGGGGGATGCTGGCTATGCACTGGAGCCGAGGATGATGACACCCATCAGAAATGCACACACACACCCACAGAAGAATGCCATAATGAGGCACATGCCCAAACCAGGATCATTATAGAGGATGTGTTTGGGATGTTCAAGTCATGGTACAGCTGCCTTGACATATCTGGTGGAGCCTTGCAGTACTCTCCAGCCACTTGTGCACACATGTTCATAGTATGTGCCATGCTACACAATATGATCCTGTGGAAACAGCTGCAGCAGGAACAAAACTGGGAAGAGCCACACAACCCCCCCCCACCATTGTCAATGTCTCCACAGGCATAGAAGGACTAGGAGAAGGAACATCCTGAGCCTGCTCCTGTAGGCAGATAAAGGCATGCCAAGTATGCCCTGGCCTTGGCAAAGAGGCAACGCATAGCACATACACTGACACTGTAGGGCCTGATGGACTGATCTCTCTCTTTCTGACTCACACACACAGTAAATGGATACCAAACATCACACCATCTATATCTTACCATGTATAGGCAGTGTACTGTGTGCAGCCGACATAGTCAGCCCTCAAGCACCATCCTCACAACAGCCTCAGGTACAAGGCAAGTGAGTCTCCTTAACAAAATAAATTAATGGATTGGGATGTTCTGATAGCATATCTATGGTATTGATCAAGCATGCAAGAGAATGGGGTGGCTTACTGGGATAGCAGCAGACAATTGACAGCTCTGTGGTACAGCAGGAAGTGTATCCCCAGTACTGGCTTACCCACTCCATGTAATACTGGGGATACACTTCCTGCTGTTCCACGTACCCCTTTGGGTATGACATAGTTCCCATAAAGTAATACATTGATGGTAGTCCACTGAACACTGATGTTGGTATAATGAAGCTGGGAACATAGGTTGACAGTGAGCTGTATGGTGACCACCACAGTGCCACAGTCTGCCAAGCATCCTTCCATGTGTCACTTTTCCTGACTCAGGGTGTTGAAATTGGGAATTAAAAGGACAGTGTTTCCCTGTGCACACCCCTCAGTAGGCCAATAAATGTGTACTATGGCCCATTTGCCATGTACCCCACTGGACACCAGCAACAAGAGGAGAGGCTGCAAATGTACCCCACAAAGAGGATCTTAGGTACTACACACTTGCCCCATATGGACAGACTCCAACAATTGCAATGAATCTTTGTCTCATATTGGCTACATAGGTGAGAGCTCCACCTGACATACACAGCCATGTCTGACCCAACCCTGTCAGGAATGCTACATCCGAGGGCAACAATCTGTCCACACAACATGCCCCAGATATGTCAACCCACCCTCACAATCAACAGGACATGCTAGAGGGACAGGTTCACAACCCAGAGACTGGCCATGCTATGGAATAGATGCCACATACATGTCCAGCCGAGCACATCACTGGCCCTCTTCAAGAGAAATCAGGAGGAGTGGATGGGGAATAGAATACCCACCCTGGGGATCACTCCAGTAACTATACTCAGTAAACATACCGGGGAGTATCGTCAGGTGGCATGATACCAGTGTATTCCCATGGGCTAGCCTTGTAAAGCCCCCATGACCAATTGCCACATACATACCTATGACTCTTTGAACCCATGGATCTCAGTACTGTAAAATATGTATGTGTGTGTGTGTGCGTGTGTGCGTGTGTGTGTGTGTGTGTGTGTGTGTGTGTGTGTGTGTGTGTGTGTGTGCGTGTGTGCATTCATGTGTCTGAAAGTGCTTGTGAGTGTGTAAACATGTGGGTGAAAGTAGTTGGTGACCCATCTCACCCAGTACAACTACCACTGCCATATCTTACAAGTGATGTAGATGTTATTCACTATATGGGTACCTTGGTACACTCCATAACCTATAAGCTCTGTGGTGTGTGTAGTAACTGCATAACACTATAATACCAATAACCACATAGCTAGGGGTTCTAATATGAGTCCTGGCAAATATGTGTGCATGTGTATTATTGTGCATAAGTGTGTATATATGTAGGTTACAGTATTTTGTGGCATCTCTCACCCAGTACATCCCCATTGTTATAATTTGCAAGGCCTGGTGATGTCCCTCACCTTAGAAGTACCTATGGACAAGTGTCACCCATAACCGCCATGGTGCATGCGATAAATGCGTAACAATGTAGTAACAATAAACAGATAGGCAGGGGTTTGACTCCCAGTCCTGGCAAATTTGTGTGAGAGAAGAACATCTTTTGTGTGTTTGTGTGCGAATTACATCCATTGGATGGGATTCAAATTTCATGCCATGGTACACACAGTACACATTCCTAAGTCTACTGTATGAGGTCCGCTGTTCACATCAACTGTAGTGGTATCTGTAGACACTCTTCAGCCCTATAAGCCCTGTACAACAGTACAGAATAGTATGATACAGATAAGATATGTTGGTCTGCTAATGTCAGTACTGGCAAGTGTGTATTTGTGAGTGTGTGTGTGTGTGTGTGTGTGTGTGTGTGTGTGTGTGTGTGTGTGTGTGTGTGTGTGTGTGTGTGAATGTGTGCATATGTGCAAGTGTGTAGACTTGTATGCAACACTATTATAAGTATTCACACACCCAGTACAGCCACCATTGCCATACTCCACAAAGCCATGTGATGTTATTCACCTTACAGGTACCTTAACACTCATCACGCTAGCAGTCCTGTGCCACCTGCAATAACTGCATAATCATGTGGTACCACAACTTGATGTGTACGGGCTCCAAACACAACATTGGCAACTGTGATCCTGTGCAAGTGTGTAAACTTGTATGCAACACTATTATGAGTATTCACACACCCAGTACAGCCACCATTGCCATACTCCACAAAGCCATGTGATGTTATTCACCTTACAGGTACCTTAACACTCAACACACTAGCAGTCCTGTGCCACCTGCAATAACTGCATAATAGTGTGGCACCACAACTTGATGGGTAGGGGTTCCAAACACAACATTGGCAACTGTGATCCTGTGCGTGCATATGTGTATGTGTGTGTGTGTGTGTGTGTGTGTGTGTGTGTGTGTGTGTGTGTGTGTGTGTGTGTGTGTGTGTGTGTGTCTGTGTGTGTGGGTGTGTGAACAGTATTAACTGTGTGTTTGGTTGACACAATATCCTCTGGGGTTGAGGGCGTTAGCAATCTGAGGTGTGTTGCACCCACCACACTTGCCATTGTCCACTATACTAGAGCAGATGTCAACCACCATAGACTGAGACATAGCCCCTCAGACCTATAACCTGTAATACACATGCAAGAACTGTTACACAGACCTGGGAAATGTGTGCCAATAGAGCTGTACCCCAACAATTACATGGTTGATGTGTTACTACACTGCCATACCCCTTGTTGGTGATGTCTGCAGGGCCACATCCTGCTGACACACACACATCTGGAGCACAAACTGAAAAAAGCATGTGAGAACACATTTGCTTAGTGTTACTGACACCAATAATGCATCATGGCTGAAAAGGTACACACACACTCTGGTGTGTACCCATTACAAATGCCAGATGACAGCACCTTGCATAGCATTAAATAGCTACACTGTACTAAAATCACCCTGTGCATCAGACCCATATAAGCATGCCCCTGCATCGATCGTATGGATGACATGGATGTGGCACAGGTATCATCATATGCACAGGGTGTTGTGTGAGTTTGCCAGAAGCCTAGGCTCGGCCTCACAGTTGACATCATGTGTGTGTGTTTGGGGGGTGTTCATTAAATGGGCAGTGCAGGGGTGGTGTGTGTGTGTGTGTGTGTGTGTGTGTGTGTGTGTGTGTGTGTGTGTGTGTGTGTGTGTGTGTGTGTGTGTGTGTATGTGTGTAGGTGACTTTTCTGATGGTGATGTGTGTGTGTGTTTGTATGAACACAGTCAGGCCATGTGGGTGCCCTACACAGATGTATTTTGGACAGCTGTGGGCTGTACATGGCAGGGTGTACAGCTCACCATCTCTGGCCACAGACATGGGAACTGGGCCTGCCAAGGGTATCACCAGCACCACCAGGGCCAAGTCCAGACTCAGTACTACTCTTCACTATTAACTGCTGCCTGCTGGATCCATGTCCCTGTTGGAACCAGACAGCATCACTTGCCCATGGCCTGCTGCATCATGGTGTGGACAGCACACCCCCTTCAGCAGTGCTGGTGGTACTGCCAGCATGGGAATGTGATGGTGCATCGCCAAGTAGACTGTCAGCTGAATGTTGTGCTGCCCTACAGCCACATAACTGCTGGCCAGTGTCTGCCAAATGCTCAGGCACAGATATTCCATGGTCAAGGAGTGCCACGGTCTCCTCTCACCATCTATCCATGACCCCAGTATGTTCATAGATGGCTGCAGTGAGTTCATATTGCCACAGACACCAGGGATGTGCTCATCCACAACCCTGTGTATATGTCTGGTATTAAGTTCATTACATGCCTATGCCCCCATGACAGCCTGAAACATGCATCTGTTGACTGCTGCCATGAAACTTGCAACAGGGGCATGACGGACTGCAATCCTCCTCTGAGCACTTTTGCCCATCTGCCTGTGTGGGACTTCACCAGCACTCTGACTATGCCTAATGCCTGCACCCTCACTTGCCATAGTTACCACAGTAGCCTGTTCCATGCCACCACCTGCTAACTGTCCATTACCTGTGGCCACTGGTGAAGGGGTATGTGTGGCTATTGTGACTGTGTGAGGGGATGGGTTTGACAATAGTGGGATGCCAACCGATGGCACAGTATCAGCCCCTGACAACCCCACCTGTACCTCAATATGAGTATCATCATGACCAGATTCTAAAGAGACACTGACATCAGTAACAGAGTGAAAGGGACTGCAGCCACCATGTCCACCTGTGAGGGAAAAACAACATATGTAAATCACTACTGGCACTATAAGGTTTGCTGGTACACACACACAAACACACACACACACACACACACACACACACACACACACACACACACACACACACACATACACACACACACACACACACACAGATTAGGTGCCTGAAAGGCATTTCACAGACCTCACATTAGCTGACTGGGAGCATTCAAGACATACAGTCAGACAATAACATCCACACTCTGGATGGACCCTCAGCATCAAGCAGTGCAGCCCTTTCCAATTACTGTTACTATTAATATACACCTCTGGGATATGTGAGTGGTGTTAGTAGGTGATGGCCTTTCACCTAGCACATACTGCACCCATGTAAATTATTGCTGTTCACCTGTATAGCACTGTGGCAACCCCTACAGAGCATACCCCCCAACTGTACAGGGTTTTGCTGAATGTTTACATGTGTGACTCATATGTTTGGAATGATCCTCACAACTCCTGTGTTTGTCTGACACATTACTTTGATGGCCTGTGGATTGGTACAACTAAGTAATGTCCAAACTGGAGATGCAGACTGCATAATCTGCAGTACATGTATTTTAAAACAAGGCCAGTTACTCCAACAACTTCCCAAGATTACAGTGGCTATAGTAAGTGTACACATACTTGTTAGCATGCCAGTTTTTTTGTGATATATCACATGAGACCTCAGAAATCAGGTCATAACATTGCCATAATTTCATATGACATATGACCTATGCAATCCAAATGAAGAACATACACATCATCTACAGTTAACATATGGTAACTGAACCTGGTACAATAGGCTGGTTGCATGAGTGTGCACACCTTTAAAGTAATACTCTGTAAAGCAACCTCAAATTTAATCATAGCATGCTGTCCTCTTGGGGGGTATCTATCAGCATGGTACATCTTGACTTGCATGTTTGCACACTCTCCCTTGCAAAACACTTCTGATATGTCAGATTGCAAGAGCATCTCCTGTGCACTGCCCTCTTCAGGTCACCCCGCATATATCCTATTGGACGTAGGTGTGGGCTCTGACTCGGCCAGTGCAGAAAGTTGCATGTGCTCTGGTAAAGCCATCCTTTTGTTGATATGAATGTATGGTTTGGGCCATTGTTGTGAAGAAAGGTGGAATTCCTCACCATCCACAGCTATGTGGCAGACACCAGAACTGTTCATAATCCCCTTTAACTTGGCTACAGCCCGTTCCAGCTTGTGAACAGTAACCCCAAAGCAGGACACTGCCATCCTCATGCTTCACTGTGGGGGTGGTGTTGTTGTGGTGATGTGCAGTGGTGATATTGTGCCAAACACCTGTCAGAATTGTGGCTGATGAGTGCAACCGTAATCCCATATTACCATAACACATTTTCCCACTTGCTATTTAGAGACCTGATGTATTTTTGTCAGACTTTAACCAGGCCTGGATATTGTCTGGTATGTCACTGTAGCCTCATATTTTCAACTCATTTTGATGACTGTCTCTACTGTGTTCCATGGGATGTTCAATGCTGTGGAAATGTTTGGGTACCCTTCTATAGGCTTATACATCTCAAACATATGGTCCCTTAGCAGCATCATCAGCTCTATGTGAACCATAGCTGTTGCTGTAGCAGGCAACTGGGTATATGTTAGGATAATCCTGGTAGGGCAGCTTGCCGTTACTTGTTGTTAATCAAAGAGTCTCTGTAATTGATGGCTGTTGTGCACCTAATAAGATGTATTACTGTAGTTATATCAAAAGCTGCCTCAACACAGTACTAGCTTCATCCTGTGTGCACATATGCATCTAGGTTGTTGCATTATTGTTATGTGTCATTATTGTCCTCTAACAGATTTATTTGCTTTACAACCGAATTGTACAGGTCATAGGTCACATGAAAGGTTGGCAGTATTCTGAACTTGCCTATTGTGCTCTCATTTTTGTATATCATACATACCTGGCATTCTAACAGGTGTGTGCACCATTTATATGCACTGTATACCACTAATTTCAACAATATGATCCTAGTTTTGGGCCTTTGTCCCCCCACTTTGTCGGTCTTTGTCCAGGTGTCCTGCAATGACAGGTTGTGAGGTATACTACAGATATGTGACATCTCCTGCAAATAGGCCTCTGTCATGACCACCATGATGAAATGCAGTAAACGACACCACAGGTGAGCATGCAGATATTGCGAAATGGCTGAGTGTAACAGTTATGTGCATGGTCACATGCATTAACTTTAGCATGCCTGAGGTACTGGTGAGCCACAACAAGGAAACCCCATACTTACTGGGTTCAGGCTACTGTCCCATGTGCAGACCAGAGGGACCTATATAGTTGTGAAGGAAAGGTATTGTCAGCAGATTCACATTAGGCATTGGTACAAGATGAATGCTATGTTTCTGCACAGGTACAGTACACACTATGATATTACACAATTTGCTGTCCTTCACCATAGATGTGCACTTGTGTGCATTACTACACCCCACCCACTACTCCATTTTGCACTGACATATGCATCTACAGACTCTGTAGAAGACAGTTTTAATGCTACTTCATTACACTGATGTGCACTTTGGCCTTACCTGGATGCTCCTCACCTGTTACCTGAGTGCCACCCACCTACACAACTGCTGTTTCCTGTGTTTGAGTTTCTGTGGGGACTACTCCAAGGTTAGCAAGGAGCTCCTCTGTCACCGTAAGTTGGGCCTGTACAGCTGGCCCCCCACGGGTAGCAGTACAGTCCCTCGCCACAGCAGCAGCCCTTTGCCAAGCATAACGTATCAGGTCAGTTGTTGTATGCCTGACCTGATCGTATGTGCATCCATGGTGGCCCAACATGTTTACTCTGTGGACGATCTCATCAGACAGGGCAGTCCACTTCTGCAGATTTTGTCGGCTATGGCCAGAAAGGATGGCATAGTTTTGGATTACAGCTTCTATGATGGCTGCTGTCTCTGCATCAGTGTAAAGCATTTGCTGCTGCATGGCACCTAGAGGACATACACAGGGAAACACATCACAGGACCTCAGACATTGCCCAGAGCTCTTTACAGAGCCAACACATGCATATGGACTATCAGTAGCCACCACTTACAAACACATCATACCCCTGTACCTGGCTGCACTCTATGAACATTCATTGTACCCCTGGTCCTGATGTTCCCCCCAGCGAGGGTCAGTACATTGCATAAACCACCATTCTTCATCCACATTTGTGTAGAGGGATGACAGTAGTCATGTTCCTTGCAGATGGGATGTCAATGGTGCTCAGGGTTTGCTTGCATACAGTGTGTAATGGAGCTGGAAGCATATGCCTTGGTTCATGTAGGATGCAGACAGGAATATTATCAGGGCCCAATAAAACTTGCTTTTGTCAACTTTGATTAGGCAGTTTGGACCTGATCCATGATGATGAAGGGAGGGGTGCGTGTGCTGTGCATATCCACCTATACTGATGGTGATCCAGGGTGGTGATGTTTGCCCTAAACCTGTCTGCAGCAGGTTGGGTGTAGCTATGGTGTGTGTGTATGTGCTGCGACTGACCACCATTACAGGATGGGTTGGTGCCTCTGAGAATGCAGACATATATAAAAATGGCCTTGTTATTGCCCTTAGTGGATGTATCCAATTTGTACTCACTTAGCCTTACAGTAATCCACCTGTGACCTATTATGCTCATTCAGACAAAGGCTGACATGCCACCCAGTTGGTGCATGATTCTACTTTGCCCTTTACAACCAATATAGCATCACATTATGTGTTTTGTGCATTGCTGCTGTCCAACAAAGGGGTTTTCTCTACTTTGGTGGAGACAGGTTTTACAAGTATGGTATTGCTGAGGCCATACAGCTAAGTGGGAGGTCCTATATCTGTTTGTAGTAGGCATGGACACAGGGTCAGAACACAGTTGGACACCTCTACAATTTCAACGTGACACTCATGCTTATTATACTACCCATGTCTGTGTCAGAGCAATGCCACCACCAGTAGCTGTAGAAGTGCAACTCTGTTGGATGCACAGAAACTAAGGTTACACACGTGTACAACATATACAGTTTATTTACCTGACATTTTGCATCCCATGTAAGCTGTTATGAGGCAGCCAGGTACACCTACCCATACATATCTATGCACAGGTAATACCTGCTATACATTTCAGTTTTATATCAGTATGGCACATTGTAATGACAGTCTTGCTGCTCAGTCAGTCATGTTAAACTGTTGGGGCAGGAAATCTTTAGGACAATGCACATACATTGTTGGCTATGGGCTGCAATTAGTGACACTTTCTTTATATTGCTGTAACACACATATGTCATTTGATAGTGCAGTAGCCTCTGCATTCACAGACATACCCTGAAGGATGTCTGATGCTCATATGGCAGGCAGAGAGGTGAAAGGCTAGGTGTGCAGTAGAGAGGGTAGGAGCAGTTAATGTTTTGAGTATGACTGGTATGGGGACAGAGGTAGCTGTTATGCTGGACAGTGGAAAGGTGGATATATTGTGTGTGCCACAGACCAGATGGAAGGAGTGTACAGCTGTGTGTATTGGAGTCGGGTACAAACAGTTTTATCATGGTGTGCATGGGAGGGGAAATGGTGTAGGGGTTAACCTGAAGGAACATTATGCCAAGAGTGTTTGTGGAGGTGATAAGAGCATCAGATAGAGTGATGTTCAGGAGGCTGGGACTTGATGGTGTAATGTTGACAGTTGTTAGTGCATATGCTCTGCTAATTCCATGTGTGTGATGGATGAGACAGACATACTTTGGTGTGGTTGGATGAAGTGGTGATACCTGTACCCAAGGGTGAGGGAGTGGTGACTGGAGCAGATTCCAATGGGCATGTTGGTGAAGGGGACAGAGGGGATGCAGAAGTGATGTGTAGGTATGGTGTTAAGCAAAGGAATGCAAAAGGTGAGATGGTGGTGGAGTTTGCAACAGAGGTTGGACATGGGTGCGGTGAATACATAGATTTACAAGACCGAGGGGAATAGTGTGACATACAGGAGTGGAGGAAGATGCATACAGGTGGATTATCTCCTATGCAAGTGGGCCTGTTTGAAGGGGATTGGTAACTGTAAAGTGGTGACGGGGAAAGTGTAGTCAGGCAGCATGGAAGGTTGGTCTATGGGATGAAGTTGGTGATCACGAAGAGGGGGATGAGTGTGAGGGCGGTACCATGGATCATATGGTGGATACTGAGAAAGGGTGATTGTGAGGTTGAGTTCAGGGAAGAGTTAAGATGGGCAGTGGGTGGCAGTGAAGAGTTAGCAATTATCTGGGTAACTACATCCAAGCTAGTAAGGGAGATGAGTAGAATGGGGATTGGTGTGAATCTGCACAGAGGAAGGAGGACAAGGAGACCTGGTAGTGGCATGAGGAAGTACAGGGGAGTATATTGAGAAAGAGGTTGATCAAGGAGAAGTGGGATTGTCAGACAGATGCAGAAAGTAGACAGATGTATAGGGAGATGGGGTGCATGGCAAAGAGAGTGGTGGCAAAGGCTGAAGATGGGGCATCTGAAGGGTTGTATGTCAGATTGGACACCAAGGATGGAAAATAGGACCTGTACAAATTGGCTTAACAAGAGGCGTATAGCTCAGAAGGATGTGCAACAAATAAGGCTGAGAAAGGATAATTGTGGAACTGCCCTCACTAGCAAGGAGAGAATGAAAGACTGTGAAGGTTGGATGATGTGGTTATGGTGAATCAGGATGTGCAACAGATTATCAAGGGGGAATTAAAGATAGCTATGAAGAGGTTTAAGAATGGAAAGGCTATTGGTCCAGGTGGCATACCTGTGGAAGCATGGATGTGTTTAGGACAAATTGCAATGGTCTTTTTAACCGGATTGTTTACTGTAGTCTAGGAAAGTGAAAGGATGTGTGAGGAGTGGATGAAATGTGTTTGAGTACTGATTATGAGAATAAGGGTGGTGTGCAGAGCTGTAGTAACTACAGAGGGATAACATTGATCACTCACAGCATGAGGTAATGGTAAAGGGTGGTGGAAGCTAGGCTAAGAAGGGAGGTGAGGATTACTTATCAGCAGCATGGTTTAATTCCACGATAGAGCAGTACAGATGTGATGTTTCCTCTGAGATTGTTGATGGGGGCATACAGAGAAGGTCAAATGTAGCTGCATTCTATCTTGGTAGACTTACAGACAGCATATGACAGGATGCCTAGAGAGGAGTTGTGGTATTGTATGAGGTGGTCAGAAGTGGTGGCAGAATCTATAAGAATGCTACAGGATATGTACAAGGCCAGTGTGGCAGCAGTGAGTTCTGCATTGGGAGTGACAGGTGTGTGCTTAAGGTGGATGTGGGAGTACATCAGGGATCAGCTATGAGCCCTTTCATATTTGCAGTGGCGATGGACAGGTTGACAGACATGATCAGACAGGAGTCCCCCTAGACTATGCTGTTTGTAGATAACACTGTGGTCTATAGTGAGAGTAGGGAACAGATTGAGGAGACCCTGGAGAGGTGGAGGTATGGTCTGGGGGGGGGATGATGGTCAGCAGGACTAAGATGGAATATATGTGTGTGAATGTGAGGGAGGATAGAGGAATGGTGAGGATGCAGGGAGTACAGTTTGCTAATTTGGATAGGTGTAAATAATTGGGAACAATAGTTCAGAGTAATGGTGAGTGTGGGGGAGAGGTGACAACATGAGTACAGACAGGATATGGGTGGTGGGGAAGAGTGTCATGTGTGATTTGTGACAGACAAGTACCATTAAGAGTGATAGGGAAGATCTACAAGAAGGGAGTGAGACCAGCTCTGTTATATGGGTTGGAGACACTGGCATTGAAAAAAGAGGCACAAGTCAGAGCTTGACGTAGCAGAGTTACTGATGGTATGATTTGCACTGGGTGTGGCCTAGCAGGGTCACAGTCGGTATTGTTCAACACACATTCCAGTAGTGGTCATATGTGAGTCATCCTTTCCTGGGGTGACTTAGGGCCCCAAGCTGTGTTATAAGTTACTGCAGACAGACATAGTTTCTATGACCATTGGTTCTGCTCAGCAATATATCAGTACAGCATGTGTTGTTGAGACATAATACAGTTTGAACTTCCTATTTTCCATGTTTACATACCCCCCACTACATTCCATTACAAGCTTGTTTGACATAGCTGTGTTTATTTGTTTTCAGTTCGGTTGGTATACTCCATCAGTCTCAGAGAGTGTGTGTGTGTGTGTGTGTGTGTGTGTGTGTGTGTGTGTGTGTGTGTGTGTGTGTGTGTGTGTGTGTGTGTGTGTGTGTGTGTGTGTGTGTGTGTGTACTTGTGTGTGTACTTGTGTGTGTGTGTCTCTCTGTCTCTCTGAGACAGATGTAGGATATACATCTGTTTTGTATAGGCAGCATCTTGCCTTTAATAGGTAAAGCTCTTGAGCATCTGATGGCCTGTGTGCCACTTGGAGTCACCTACTTGCCAATTGAACAGCTGTGGTATCATTCCCATACCCAATAGCATGTAAACACACTCCTATAACTGAGTATTTCATGTGGGCATTGCCCTTTTTCCTTGCCTGGGAGGAGTACTTCATGGATGTGTATGTGACAAACAGCATAACAGAGTGTAGTTGGGAATACCTCTTATGACAATCACTTTGGAGGCAGCCCAACAAACTGGGGCAGAATGTTCCAGACATAGGGATAGAATGTAAGTATTGCTGTTATACAGTTGAACTAATGCTAGTTTGAGAGGATTGGTGTTTATATGGCTGCTCTGCATGAATTTAAGTCTGAGGGCCGTCTGCAGACTGGCCAGTATTTGGACTGTTATATTTGATGTGTTAGTCACACATATTTTGGCCTTGGAAATTCAGTAGCATACTCTGAGGATCGCAGTCAGTAAATGGTAACATCCATGTGTGTTTCTGACTTTATATCTCTCAGAATAGATATGTTACAACAACCCTGTTACACCAGCAACTTTCAGTTTATGACATCAATATGTCAGTAATGACACTGTGTTTGGGATTCTACCCCCAAATATGTTGGGCTTTCTCCAGATGTCATGCTGTAAGAGGTATATAGGTGTAGTATATCATTATATAGTGACTTCATTCCAAATATCATCCCAGTGATGTATCAGACTGCCAGACATGTTACGTGTAGAATGCCTTAAATATGAGGACAAGGTCTGGATGTTCTGAGGGACTCTATACAGGTGAGAGGACTGTGTATTTTTGGCAATTGGTGACAGACTGTCACTCAGTATGTGATGTCAGTGTCTCTGCAGACTCAGGCAGTGATGATGGTCATATTCAGGCACAGGTGGTGTTTTCAGGGGCTGAATCTGTGCCATCGGTTGGCATCCCACAGTCACCCACAATGTCCCTGCACACAGTCACAATGCCCACACATGCCCGTCCGAAACAGCCACAGATGATGGACAGTTGGCAGTTGGTGGCATGAAACATTACCTCTTACAACAGGTAATGTTGTGAATGCCTTTATGGATGGTGAGATAACCCACCAGAAATAGCAACTGGAGTCATCTATTGCTCCTATAAGCTTGGACAACTGATAGGGTAACAAATATTGTATCAGCAAGATGTTTCAGTCAGGTATGATATTTAATGCTGGCATGTGTATCAGTACACTGTGTGACATATTTGGCAACAATATCACATACATGGCCATTGTTAGGGGACACAGATCACATATGGGTTGCAAACATCCAGATATTCCATAGACATCTGTACAGCTGACTAGACTGGCCTGTATAATGGTTTAACATGCTGCATGTGTGGCAGATGCCATTAATATGCTATATAAAGCAATGCCAACTGGAGGTGGTAAACAGACATGGATGGTGCACACATCAAAATGGTATAACCCGCACAGTATATGATTCTCACCCAAACACACACAGTTGCTAGTTTTGAGATTAGAACCCCTACCTATCTATCAATTTCTACTATAGGGTTATGCAGTTATCAGATGCGCTGTGGAGCTTATATGAATTTACCTTCTCTAAAGGTACTTCTAAGGTGAATGACATCAACAGGCCTTGTAAAGTAGGGTGATGGGAAGTGTACAGGGTGGTATACAACTCAAAATGGTATAACCCACACACAATATGATTCTCAACACAAACACACACACAGTTGCTAGTATTGAGAGTAGAACCTCTACCATATGCATCTACGTCTAAGGTGAATGACATCAGCAGGCCTTGTAAAGTAGGATGGTATATACACACACACACACACACACACACACACACACACACACACACACACACACACACACACACACACACACACACATTTGCTTCTAAGGTAAATGACATCAGCAGGCCTTGTAAAGTAGGGTGGTATATACACACACACACACACACACACACACACACACACTTGCCAGTATTGAGATTAGAACCCCTGCTTATCTAGTGATTTGTACTATAGTGTTACGCAGTTATTGCATTAGAACCCCTGCTTATCTAGTGATTTGTACTATAGTGTTACACAGTTATTGCATGCACTAGGTAACTTACTGGGCTGACAACTGGCCAACAGCAGGACTGATAAAGTAGGGCACAGAGTGGAAAACTATCAAAATATTTATTACAAACATACACGCTTACACACACAAGCATTTGCCGGATTTGAGATTAGAACGCCTACCTATCTAGTGAGTTGTACTATAGTGCTATACATTTATTGCACATGCTAAAAAGCTTACTGGGCTGACAATTGGACAAAGGTGCTGATAAGGGGAATGACATCAGCAGGACTGATAAAGTAGGGCACTGAGTGAGAAACTTATCAAAATACTTCTTCTTACAAACATACACACTTATACACACACACACACACACACACACACACACACACACACACACACACACACACACACACACACAGGCAGGTGATACAAAATGATACACCCAACTTCAGTACTATCACATAATGTGGCTCACATTTATGCTGGCACATGCAACTATTTACAACTGGTATGCCACTGTCCACAGCAGGACATCACTGTATGTCATTCAGGGTATCTGTGTGTGTGTCTCACTCTGAGTCCCCCTGTGTGTGTCTTTCTCTCTCTCTCTTTCTATCACTGTCTGTCTCTCACGTCCCCAAATATATGTGTGCGTATGCTTGACATATGTTATCTGTTGCCCATATATATGTCTGTGTATCTCATGCAACAGATGCAGATATTTCACATATGGGCCACCTACAGCTAGCTGAGGGTAATCCTGTCTGATGTGTGTGTGTGGGGACAGTTGAGGTATACATAGTTGTCTGTATGCACATATATACACAATGCAGTCATATAGTCTGATGTGGGTTCCAACATGTCCTGTGATTCTGTAAGTGTAGGAGCATGCCCAGTGTGACCTTCTATAGTTAGAATGGGATTCCATTCCAGAGATAGGTGTACTCCTGTCCAGGTTTTGTGGGCTACAGCCATATCTCAGGAGTACACAGGACTTTCCTCAGGGTACTGGGTTTGTTTAGTAGACATTTTCTGACATACCGGTAGTCTGACACTGCAATGTATTGTGTCATTACCTAGTGCCAGACATCCTCAGATAATCACAGTACTTTACCAGAGGAATAGTAGTTGTATGAGGCATAGACCAATATTACGAGGGCAGCTTTTTACATTCTTGCCCAACAAGGCCATTTGTGAGGTGTGGCTAAAGCCAGTTGAGTGATGATGTGCTGTGTAAACAGTCCAGCAACTTGGTGATATACTGGCTGGGGATCTCCTGCTTGTATGGTATCTTTCTAACCTGAGTTGTCATATGCTTGTGTGGCCATACCTTTCACATGTACATATTTTGGCAGGTTTCCCAGGTGTTTGGCTAGAGGTTTCATCCTGTGTATGTAAACTAGTGTTTTTTATGGCAAGTTAGTTACATATAATTGAAGAGTGATGTTACAAAATAATGACAGACATTACTGTTTCAGACTACATAACCTTCAGACAATTCCCACTACAGCAAACCCCTCACCCTAACAACTTTCTCAGTATGTAAAGTCAATATTTGCAACACATGCCTATCATTGTGATTTGTTCCACTTTTATTTCTGCCCTTGTCCAGACATCTTGCTGTCAGATGTTGGGAGTTATGGGTGTGGGTACAGAGTGAATTCTACTGTGCAGGCATGTCCATTATATGTAAAAGCAAACATAAGAAAAAAAGAATTATTGAGAATAACCACTGGCAACAGTACCAAACAGCACTTATATTCACAATTAGCACTTCAGCTACACATCCTTCAAGATGTCCATTATATGTGTAGTATATTCCACATAGTACTATGACTTCCAGGTATGTTAGTGGCAGAGCAATGTGTGTCACTGGCATGCATAACAGTTGGTACTGCAGTTATCTGCACATGGCTCTGTCAAAAACAGCACTGTACCTATGGCACTACAAGCCGACTGCCAGGAGAACGTGCTGGCCAGATCCTGACAGTATTAATCACACATACACATAGTTCATTGACCCCTGCATATTGTGGATAGGCAAGATGTTTTCATGTGTATTGGTACAGCCCTGCCATTGTGTGCTATGCTGCTATATCCCTGCAAACATACATGTAACTGCATTTCTGTTGGTATATTGTGGGGCACACCTGTCAACTGTACACATTTGCTGAGACTGTGCTGATATTCACTTTATATTTTGGTTCCATTTACCATACTATTGTGCTCTGTCTTGGGGGACTAGTGGCATATCAGTAAAGAGCACAGGTCAGATTGCAATGGCATAAATTTGAGTTTCAGACGTTTAACACTTCATAGCGTTACTGCAACTGTGAGACCTGCTGTGCTATCAGTGTGTGAGTCTGTAGGGAGGTAATTTGACATTGCCACCATTTGCATGCCTTTACCAGACATTTATCTCTGGATTTCTACAACTGACATTCTGTGTGGGTGTGAGGGGTGGGCATGGGACCCCCATCCTGACATCCATACCTGTGATCTATTACCCGCCAGTTAGTTGTCTCGACGTGTATACTGTAGTGGGATTTGCCACCTTCAGTACTACTGCATAGTGTGTGGAGGCCAGTTTTAAGAAGACACTTCCTGGTGTCCCACATAGCTGTCAGTTGTGTGCTGCTATCCCAGTAGACCACCCTATTCCCTTGCATGCATGCATGCAGAATTACCATAGATCACTAGCAAAACATACTAATCCATTCATCTATTGTTAAGAAGACTGAGTTACTTTGTACCTGCAGTAGTTGTGAGGACGGTGCTTAAGGGTTGCATAGGTTGGGATGTACACAGTACACTGTCTGTACATGGTAAGTTACAGGTAATGTGATCTGTGTGTCATCCATTTCACTGTGTGTGTGAGTCAGAGAGAGGTGTTAGCCCCTGGTGACCCTACAGTGTCAGTGTGTGTTATGCATTGCTCTTTGCCAAGGCCTGAGTATACTGGGCATGCCTCCATCTGCCTACAGGAGCAGGCTCAGGGGCCTCCCCCTCTGAATCCCTTTGTGCCTGTGGGGACCTTGGCAATGGTGGTGGGCTGTATAGCCCTTCCCCATGCTGTCCTTGCTGCAGCTGTTTCTGCAGGATTATATTGTGTAGCATGGCACATACTATGAACATGTGTGCACATGTGGCTGGAGAGTACTGCAAGGCTTCACCAGATATGTCAAGGCAGCAGAACCATGACTTGAGCATCCCAAACACACACTCTATAATGATCCTGGTTTGTGCGTTTGCCTCATTATGGCATTCTTATGTGGGTATGTGTTTGCAGTTCTGATGGGTGTCATCATCCACAGCTCCATTGCATAGCCAGCATCCCCCACCAGATGGCCATGCAGGATGCCCCCATTGGAAAATGCCTGGTACAGCTGTGATGAATGCCAGATGTGGGAGTCGTGATAACTTCCAGGGCTGCCAGCACACACATTCATGATAATGCCCTGGGCATTGCAGATGACCAGGCAGTTAATGGAGGGGAATCCATTGTGGTTTATGTAGACCCTATCCTGTTCACCGGGTGGTGCTTTGATGTGGATGTTCGTGCAGTCTATGGCACCCAGTGCCTCCGGGTATTCTGCTACATGGTGGAAGAGATGCATATTGCTGGTCCTCTCCTCATGGGTGTTGGGGAAGTAAATGTACTCACTGGCAAGTGGTAGCATGGCATCCAGGAACTGGTGGAGTACCCTGGATGCAGATGCCTGTGAGACCCCCATGATGTTCCCAGTAGGTCTTTGGAATGTACCTGTAGCTAGAATTCTTAAGGCTACACATACCTTGGTATCCACTGGGATGAGTTCTCCTCTGTTGGCTCTAGGTCTGAGTTGAGGTTGGCACACCTCAGTGACTTGCTGAATTATATCTCTGTCCACCCTGTAGTGCTCTACTATCTCCAGATCATGTAGCCCCAGATAAGATACCCTGTGTCTGAACAATCTTCTCCTCCTCCTCAGTCTGTGGCAGGTTTCAGCATTATCCTCCTCTCTGCCCTCAGCCTCTAGCACATATTGATGGATCAAAGCAATGGCAGCCCCTAACATTTTTCCAGTTAAAATTCTCCTTCATGTGTGCACCAAATGTGCAGAGATGGTGTAGAAAAAACAGACTCTAAGGTGTTTCCATACTTTATGCTGTTGTGCTACAGATGCTGCCTGTATGATTGGCTAACTATGATGCATTCCACCTGCTAGCTATGTAATTTGTTCTTGATTGCTTTTATTCTGCTACTTTCCTTTTTTCCCTTTCCATTTCCTCCCCTTTTAAGCCCTGTGGCACAATGCGCAAACCCGGTGCACAAATGTAAACAGTCCTGCTATTTCTGTTTTTTTTTTTTTAGACCCTGGGTGCACCACGCATACATGTTTAGCTAATGTAAACACAAAGAAATGGCCCTCCCAGGACGTGAACATGCTCTTCATTTCATGGAATAAGTCAATAAAGCCTCAGACACAGCCCCTTGCTTAGCTGTGCTTAGCTAAGCTTATCTGGGTGCCATAGGGCTCCAATGTGCTTACACCATGCATGACATACCCCCTTTTCATGTCTGTTCCTCCTCCTGCTTACATGATCATGTTATAGCACCTACACAGTTAGGTGGAGTTTGGCACTTAGATTTTTGTGATTCAATAAATTTCCCCTCATTTGCATACCACACTGCCTTAATCCATCATTACTGCAGTACTCCAGAGCCTTTCCCCTTAACAACTACTGATCCCTTGTATTGTTTTGATTCTGCATGCCATAAACTATAATGGCAAAATGCAGATTTCCCTTAAAATTGAGTTTTCACATTTTATTTTTGGCATGCTCCTGTTTGCATGCCACTGCCCTCTACTTAAAGGGCTGAAATCCAGCCAAAAAAAACTTTTATTTTTATAAAAATAAAACTCTTTTCCATGCCATTGGCCATATAGTTGTTGGCCATTGGCATGCCTAAAGATTATAATACATGCTTTTATTTGAGCTGTCATGCCTCTGTTTTACTTACTGGAGAAATGTGTTCAGCTAGTAGCTGAATACATTTCTGCAACTAACACTATTCTTGCACGGATGCCTGCCTGCTTGCTGAATTGCTAATTCACCTCATTTGCATGGTTTTCACCAGCAAATGAGGTAATTAGCATTATGCAGTAGCGTCCGTGCAGGAATAGTGTAGGCAGGCTCATGGACATCAAAATAGCAGTTTACTGGATTGCTACACTGTTCCTACATGGCAAAAAGAGGTTAATGAATCCCATGGTGTGTTTATTTTGTGGGGAACAAGGGACAACAGAGCTTGCTTTTTTAATGTAAAAGAATGATGAAACACTGGAGAAAGTTGTGTGAAGAAAGAAATTGAGAATATTAATGCTGTAAACAATATAGATATGAGGGTCTACTTTAGATGAATGAAATGTCACTTACCCGAAACCTGTTTTATTGAGACAAGAAGACCAACATTACCACAGCACTAACATTCTGAATCACCAACAATTCACTCCAGGTAAGTAACTGCTCAGCCATCCTGTTGAACTTTGCCTCTTACCCCCATGGTAACACAATCTCAGAGTTGGTATATTTAGTTAATGGGGGATGTGGAGGTGAAGCCCCTCACATGGGTGGGTTTGTTTTCTTCCATTTACATCCTTGTCTCAGATAACCAAGTGGTTACCTACCTCGTGTGAATATTCAGTGTTCCGGGACATCAGTGTTGTGGTGCTGTCAGTCTTCTCATCTCGGTGAAATGGGTTTTGGGTAAGTGTCTTTTTGTTCATCTAAAGTAGACCCAGATATGAATATAATTTTTTATGGATATTATATGAACAAAAAGAAAGAATATGTGATAAAGGTAGATAAGAGTTTATTTCATGTAATATGGGTTATTTGAAATGAAACATTGAATGAAAGTTTGCTTAATGGGAAATGGATTTTGGCAGATATATTGTGAAAAAAGTGATAATTGTGGAAGAAGAAGTGTGAGTCAATTATGGAAGAATAACTGGATGTTATAAGAAAAATGAATTGTAAAAAAAATAGAAATGTGCATATATGTACATTTTGTAAATATACAAATATTTAAATATGAAAATAATATTTTTATATTATGTTAAGTAAAGGATCCAACTCTTCTTTATAGGAGCCTTGGTATCTTTTGTATCCACATAAGCTACTGAAAACTCAATGGAACTTTGGTTAAATGTCTCAACCAAAGGATGACACACCCACAAGTGCAACACCCCCCTTATGTTGCACTGCAGTGTCAGCAAACCAATCACTTGGAGTGGGAATAGAACCCACAGTCTTCTGCCCAAAGGAAAGTGTAGTAAGTGTTGTACCACTGATGCTATGTTAGTGGACAGAGTGGGGTAATGGTTGAAAATCTATCTGCATAGTGCCGCACCCATTCTGAGGTTTGTAACCTCTGTGAGCACCCTCATGGCTGGGCCCAGCAGTCGTCAGCCTGCTGGTCAGAGCTAGGCAGTTTTGTGGCTCTGCCAGTTTTACAAATATGAGCTCAGGGCTTCCATTCCATTTTCTGTGCTCAGATGCAAGTCCACCAATGCCATGATCAGGACTTCCACCTTCTTCCAGGTGGCAGTACCTGAGACCCATGGGATCTTTTTTGGTGATGTCAAGACATGTCCATAGTGCAGTGGCCACTGATATACCACATTCACTGCCATGGCTGACTCTACGCAAAATATGAATATAAATTGAGAGAAACAAAACCACACAGGACAAATTGAAAAACAGAGAAAAGGCAGCAATAAAGAGAAGAAAAGCAAAAGCAAAAAGCAGTTAGCAGTAATATATGCTACAATGAGTTGTAGTACAATCCTCAGAGGAGTACAATTCTGTTAATTATGTAATGACAAGTTAAAATCAATATAGAGACCTGATACAAAGATATTACAGCAGTATGTTTGCTACAAGGGACAGGATTAAATACCACCTAACCAGTACCCTGTTTGCTGTATGTGCACAATCGATGATTTGCAAACAGTGTGGCTGCAAGGGACAGTGAAGCTAGGGTAAACACCCCACTGAGCATTAAGTTCTCATCCCAGTAACATACAATGACATAAGGCAGTAATCATGTATTGTAAACCATCAGTCTGTTTGGTGCATGCCCATGGCATACTAGGTCTAACTGGCACAGGCAGGGGAGGTTGAATGGATAAGACAGCAATCATGCATCATCAGCCATCAGCCTGTCTGTTGCATGCCATTGGCATACTGGGTGTAACTGGCACATATAAGGGATGTGGAATGGATAAGACAACAATCATGCATTGTAAAATATCTGCCTGTCTGGTGCATGCCCGCGGCATACTGGGTGTAATTGGCACATACAGGGGAGGTGGAATGGCCAGTGTAAGAAAAAAGCAAGGCTCACAATCCAACATACTGTAAATTAATGTCGGGGACAGCCATGGATGTGGCACTGAATAATGGCAATCAATGGTCCATAGTAACTGTTGACACCTGCGATAATGGGGGAATACCTATTCTTAGTCCAATCTACATCACAGTGCCACTGATGGGAATCCCTGGTAGTCAGATGGGCAGTAAAACAAACAATTCAACCTGAAATGACAAAGTATGTGACACATAAAGCAAAATAATATGTAAGAAAGGTCAAAATAATTAGCAGCAATGCAGACACACAGCGACAGTGTGACAGGTGCCTAATAGATATGCAGCTATAACATCAATTACATATACTTATACCAATGCATGAGCAGTTTTGCTTACCTCGTCTGGCATATTATCTGGTATGATTCCAACTCACCAAGTGCTGGACAAAAAGCAACATGTCCATCAACCTCAAGAACTACATATGGTTGAAAAAGAACACCAACCTGTGTATACCAGCTGTGTATGCCACCAATCAATGCTACTTACTGTAGAACTTCAGCTCCCTCTTTCTCTCTAACATTCTCTTCTCACTGGCTAAGAAGGTCACATTGTGGATTCTGTGGGTTACTATAATGTTTTTGGCACTACTCACCAGAGTGGATGATGCCCATGTCAACACTTACCACCATAAGCAGTGTCAGGTATTCCCACTGTTCTGGGGCTATCACACGAGTACCCCAGCAGGCAATCCTACTGGTGCTAACACAGGTAGACAAATATTTTTTTTTTTTTTCTTGTAGTTTGTAGGAACCCTTTCAGACTCAGACACTGCAGATTCCCTTCACTGGTTGCAGTCAGGACGAAAATGGTAGCAGACCCATGCCTATGCATGCTGCAGGTATCATGTGACAGGCACCAATGGACAGTGTGTAATCCAGCTCTACAAGGTCAGACATCAACAATTCTATTCTGCGAACAGGGTGGAGGAGCATGTTTGATGGATACAAGGTATCAGCCCAGTACCGGCCACATTGCTGTATAACACCCTTACAGGCCTAGAGGCAGTTTAAGAAGCCAATAGCCACATGGAAGTCATGGATGTGCTTGCACATATGTAGACCCCTTCACAGTCTTCAATAGACATGCAAAGGAAGGTGCAGGCCTCATTGCACAGTCTATGGCTACTATACATTGTGCTAAATGTTTTATTCAGAGAAATTTACCCTTAATTTCATCATTCTTGCCATGCTGTTAGCTCCCCAAAATAGTACAATATAAACACCTATCATCATTGCAGCACTGATATCCTTTTTCAGACATAAACACTGGCTCACACAAAAGGTATTTATATTAGTCTACAGAGGAAAGAACTGACCAACATCTGCTTGGGTAAGGGTGCTCAGCCCAGTGATGGGGGGAGTGGAAAACTGTAGGAATAATTTTCTGTTTAGAGGTTGCTCCATAGGTACATGCTGTTGAGAGGGCAAGGAGCACAAAGAACATTGTGATGGAGCTCTCTAGAGAATAACTACATTGGTCTGTAGATTACAGAAGTGGAATATAAGCTACTTCACAGAATGTCTGCAAATGATTGTTCCTCTCCTCTATGGTCTCTGGGAACCATCTTTATTCCTTTATATGTTGAAGCATATCGACAAAGAACTGATGTAGTATTTGTAAGGTGGATGCTACTGATACACCCACATGTCCTTTGATGGACACTGAAAGTTTTCTGTAGCAAGGAATGTCAGTGCTACATATACCTTCATATCCGCTGGGATCAGTATTCCATATATCCTACAGGATTCCTTGTGAGTACAGCAAATGTCTACAAGCTCACGCATGGTGTCTCTGTCTATATGGCATTATTTGACTGTGTCCTTTTCGTGGACATGGTGGCACATCTTTCTGTGACATAGATGGTGACAACATGCACCACTGCAGTCACTGGCTACAAAACATGGCTCAAAAATATATCATTAGACTAATACAGCTGTTATTCTTAGTATCTTAATGTGGTTTGTATCTCCCCTAAAAACCTTAGGGCTAGATTTGATAAAGTCTACATGGTGAGTTAAGACCATGTGCACATAGTGGTGTGATGTGCACACCTTAGCATGCCATTTCATATTCACTAAGTGGCTCCACACAGTGTGTAGAATCACTCAAACACAGGCATAAGCAGGGGAATTGTATGCCAATTAACCAATCCAAGATGGAGGCATTATTCAACAAGCTATAAAGCAATTGTGTCTACTCAGTGCAGGTTTTTGCCTGAATTGCACAACCTACTGGAATACAGCAACAGAAACTACTCTAAATGGAAAGAATGTGAGGAGCTGCTGCTGCTCTTCTGCATGTGTATGTGCAACATGCCAGCATCTATGCTGCTGCTGCTAATAAACCTCAGGCAAAGAAGGGGAAGGGGGTTTAGACCCTGTTTAACTTTTTATGGTCTGCATGAGGTGGAAAATGCAGAATGCTACATGGTGGATACAGACACACTACAGGATCTCTGCAACCTCTGTCATTCTCAACTGAGAGCAAGGGCAAACTGAGGGGAATCAAACCTGTGGACACTAAGGTATGTGTAGCGCTTAGAATATTAGCTAAAGAAACCTTCCAGAGACCAACAGGAGATATACTGGGGATGTCACAGACATAAGCATTCAGGATCCTTCATCAATTCCTGAATGCTATGCTAGAACATACCAGTGACTACATGCATTTTATCCATACACCTGAAGACAGAGCTACAACTGTAGGATTTTTTGCCTGTAGTATACTTCCCTGAAATCTTGGGTGCCATAGACTGCATGCACATTGAGATCAAACCACCACCTGGGGAACAGGGAAGGGTGAACATAAACAGAAAGGGCTTCCACTCCATTAACTGTCATGTCATGTGTAACGTTAACGGAATCATCCTGAATGAGTGTGGTGGCAACCCCAGCAGTTACTATGACTCCCATATCTGGCATAACTCTCAACTCTATCAGAGGTTTCTATGAGGGATATCCCACAAGGTCATTTACTGGGTGATGCAGGGTATTCACTTGAACCATAGCTGATGACACCCATTAGAAATGCACACACACCCACTGATGAATGCGATAATGAGGTACTAACTCAAACAAGAAATATCATAGAGCATGTGTTTGGGCTGCTGAAGTCACAGTTTCAGTGTCTAGATACATCAGGGGGAGCCCTGCAGCACAATCCCTATACTTGTGCTGAAATGTTCACTATCTGTGATATCTTTCACAATATTATTCTGAAAAAACAGCTTCAGCAGGAACAACAATGAGAAGGGGCACACATCCCACCACCACTGAGAAGGTGACCACAGCCAAATGCTGGTGAGGAGTCAGAGGGAAAATCACCAGCCTCTGTGGGTGTAGATGGATGTAAGAGTGCACAATATGCTCTCACCCTGGCCAAAAGGCAATGGATAGCACACATGCTGACCACCTAAGTGGTAGAACTTTCATCCTATGCACATACATATAGTACAATTTATGGCAGAACAATTTATGAAGAAACAGCCAGGGAATTATTATGGCTAGGCTTGTATAGGTCCTAGGGCCGATAGCCTAGTACCAACCTATAAACCTATGAATCTATGACAGGCAATACTCACAACCTTTACTAACCAATGTAATGGCTGTGTACTGTTAGCACCACACAACGTCAGCCCCAAATTAAAAAACTTGTAAATGCCATGCAATCAAGGTAAGTGTTGAAACTGAAATAGCAAAATCAATGGTTAAAAACACAAATGAATATCAGATCCTTGTATACTGTTACTTGCTAATGTAACTAAGTAGAAGGTGGGTGAGTGTTGCAGCAATGACATCAATATGTGACAGCACTGACTTATGTCAATAGATGTGTTCTCCATCAACTAATAGGCCTCATGCAGCAAAGATACACAAAACTCAAAAACCTGTAAGAAAGCAGTACAATTTTCAAAAGAAGATCATAAACACATATATACATAGCACTCAGTTAGCTATGCACCCTGTGCATCAGACAAAAGACTCATGTATCCCTAAATCCAAAACATAGAAAATCAGGGATATGGCATCATTTGCAGAAGGTGTTGTTTGGAGGTTCCTATCACGTCTTCGAACTTTTACAAGTTCAAACCACATATGGTCAAGACCATAAGTTCGAATTTGTAAAAGTTTGATCGTGTGAATGGAAATTTCCATAGACGGAGGTTTTCATTCTGTTCTGATCTCGGAGTTGGTATATTTAAGTAGCTGGGGGTGTGGGGGGCACTTACAACAGTTTATTTTGTTGTCCTTTGTGTTTTTTTTTTTTTTTTAGATAGTCGAAGTTATGTAACTTCGAACATGATGGTTTGAACATTAGGTGTTCGAAGTTATGTAACTTCGACTATGTGATATAGACCCATTGTTTGGGGGGTGGGTAGGAGGCCAAGGCTGACACAAAAGGTAGTGAATGTATATGAGTAAGAAAGACAAGCAATTTTGATAAATTATGAAATGGCTACTGAGATAGAGTGAGCTGTAAGTCTCATGAGTGGCCTTTGCAACAGTTATGTGTTTGTGTCTGTATGGGCACTCAAGATGAAATGTGTGTGTGAGAGTGTATATAAGAACACAGCCATGACTATGCTTGCTCTATGTCCTAGTATGTCAGATAGGTGTGTGCCATGCATGGTGGAGATTGTTTTCACCCCAAAAACTACTGGCTCTGCCAGGAGTTCCACTGGAACATCCATGGCAATGGTCAGATGGGCTGTTGCTACCTGAACATGACTGATGTCTGGTGGACAAGTTCTCCTTATGAGTATTTCCAGGTCTACAACCCCAAGGCCTAGCATGTCTGGGTGTGGACACCTCATTCACTGATGGAACAGTGGAAGAAGAGCCACTATGGGAGTGTGATTGGGCATGTACATATTGACTAACATGAGATGATGATTCTGATCTACATCCACATGCCACTATGGGAGTGTGATTGGGCATGCACATATTGACTAACATGAGATGATGATGCTGATCTACATCCACATGCCACTATGGGAGTGTGATTGGGCATGCACTTATTGACTAACATGAGATGATGATGCTGATCTACATCCACATGGATGCTATCATCCTCCCAATGGACTTACCATCACAGACACTGCCCATTCCATTATGTCAGTCACCTGATCCATTGATTCAGCCAAATGGCAGAGGCAGCATTGCATGTCAGCCTCTGCCCCATCTACAATCCCAAGCATGCCCTCAGAGGTCCTAGTGGAACATGTCTGCACCTTCATGATGGCCATAAACATATGTTGAGTGGCACATAAAGGCAAACAAGGATCACATGAAGGGAGGACAGCAGGCTTCCTCTGAGCACCCCTAACAATCCTCCTGCATGGTACCTCATTCACACTTTGACTAAAGCAAGAATCAATCATCACTGAAGCCACAGCAACTACACTACCCTGATCAAGTGTCTCACCCTTCACCTATCGAATATCTGAGGGATCAGTGGAATAGGTTTTTGTAGGCTTACTGACTGTGACTGAAGGAAATACAGGGAATGGCTGAATGTCAACCTCAGTGTCAGATTCAACCCCTACACCCCCCCGACTGTTTCACTGTTTAGGCACCATCATCATCAGAGTCTGCTGATACTCTGGCATCAGTTTGTAAGAGTCCTACACTTCCACTGTCAGAATCACCTGTGATAATAAGCAATAAACACATGAACTAAATTAATACTACACTAAATATTTAAAATGATTTATATGATAACAAACTAACAATGGTCACACTATTCCAGATAGTGCAGCAATAAAGACACGCATTACACCCACATCACACATATAGATAAATGCATATGTCTGACAAATGGTCATCAATAATCAAAGACAAATATTTGGCATACCATGTGCAGATGACTCCACACTTGGTAGGGATGGACCCGGGAAGAAAGAAAGCAAGGTAAGGACACAATCATCACAACTGCTTTAGCACAGGGTGACAGTGAATACACAGTTTTGCCTGTATGTCCATTAACAATACTTTTAACTGAAACTTGGCAGAGATGTCTACCCACAGCCCATGAGTACTAAACAGAAATGTATCATTATGTCTATTTATCAATTGTGATCTGTAGTGAGAGTAGGGAACAGGTGGAAGAGACCCTGGAGAGGTAGAGGTATGCTCTAGAGAGAAGAGGAATGAAGGTCAGCAGGACTAAGACAGAATATATGTGTGTGAATGAGAGGGAGGATAGAGGAATGGTGAGTATGCAGGGAGTAGAGGTGGCGAAGGTGGATGAGTTTAAATGCTTGGGATCAACAGTTCAGAGTAATGGTGAGTGTGGAAGAGAGGTGAAGGACATATATATATATATATATATATATATATATATATATATATATATATATGTGTGTGTGTGTGTGTGTGTGTGTATATATATATATATATATATATATATATATATATATGTATATATATATACATATATATATATATATATATATATATATATATATATATATATATATATATATATATATATATGTGTGTGTGTGTGTGTGTGTATATATATCTATATATATATATATATATATATATATATATATATATAATATATGTCTAACCATGGGTATCAATACAATTATGCTTATATAATTACAAATTCATTTTCTGAACTTTCATGTCATACACATACATGGTTAACCACTCAACTCTTTAATGTGTCTATATAACTAATGAGCATGTCTGACAAACAAGTCTTCAGTGGCAGTGAGCACTCTGGAAGTAATGAGTGTAAAAAATTTACTTGTTGCCCAGCATTCCCTGAGGCTACTGGTGTAAGTTCATGGCCACAATACATGTGAGCCAAACGTCTAAGCTCCCAATTTTATTAATGCTGTTCCAATCAATTTTTACAAATAAAGAACAATGTACATATAATTATGCATAACAATAAGTATATATAGTAGTGGATATCATATGAATTATTTGTGTGACAGGGTATACCGACAATTATGTTTTTGCACTTAAAGTGTCTTTTCTGCTCTGGGATGGACTTCATACTTCAACAATAGTCGTATACCTGCTCAGGTCATACACATATATGGTTAACCACTTACTATTTGTTGTGTTTATATAATTAAAGAGCATGTCTGACAAGCACTTCTTCCTTGGCAAGGAGGAAAAAACAAGTATGTGGAAGAATATGTATTGTCTATTTTACATAGGTTTGAATACCATATCATACAAATTACTTTTATCAGTGTGAAGAGCTACACAAAAAAAATGCTAGGTCATAAAATTTATACTCCCAATAAATGTGTCAAACGTCATGCCATTTAACAGGTATAGTATCAGATAAGCCATAAACTAATGCCAACTGTCACATTACCCTTCCTATTTCATAAACTGCCTTCCTTTCTGCTTGTCAGTGTTGCTCTCTGCTTACCATTGTGCACTGGGGAGCAATGCAGGCACTACTAGAATGACCTAAAAAGGCGCAAGCAGGCTGGATGAGTTTAAAACTGCTGACACCCCACAGTTGTGTAAGTGCACAAATAAAGATACTTTAAATTATATTCAAAGCTGGAGATAGGCAATACTGGTATGCGTAATAATCTTCTCTTTTTCTCTCCTCTTTATTTTACAGCTGCCCAGGAGATTTCACTGAACAGGGAAACCCATGCTGAACATTTAGAAGGCCTAAGTGAAGTAAGGGGTATGTATGCAGCACAAAATTTTTATCATTGTAGTAAAAGGATTGTTCTACTATACATTAGTAGCAAATGAAGCATGCATATCTTAGCTGTAAAATCAAGCATGCATGCTTCATTCTGTACCTCAAGGTAATTGTAGGATTCAATTGTAATAGTGTATTCAGATGTGGACTCAAATCCTATAGGTAACAAATACATTGTAAAATAAAAATATTAAATATTAATTTCAACAAAATTGTGATAAATGCCATGTTGTTAATTTAATCTTGGTTATTTGTAAAAGACTCAGGAAGTTAGAGTTGGGGATTCCACCTCTACGAAGTGGTGCGTCACAAGTGGAGTCTCTCAGGGATTAGTCCTTGGACCGCTCATTTTTACCATTTACTTCTCAGAAGTCAAGGACAATGTCAGTGGTCTCTGGCTGATTAAGTTTGCAGATGATTGCAAATAAGGAGCTGTCACTGAATCTCATACTGACACAAATGTTTTCCAGGAGGGGCTGATAAAGGCAAACAATTGGTGTCAGAGCCATGGACTAAAACTAAATGCCAGGAAATGCATAATAGTTTCCTTTGGGAAGTCACGCATCCCTAGTAACTATCATATTGACAACACACCCCTTAGAGTTGACCCAGTACTCAGGGACTTAGGGACACATAGATAGTAATCTAGCCTTTGATCATCACATGTCTACAGTGATGAGGAAATTATTCTATGGTGTGCAACTTATAAACAAAGGTATGGCATCTAAGTCAAAGGAAGTCATTGTTCCACTGTATTTGGCATTCATCAGACCTATCATTGAGTACAATTCCCCTTTGATATGTACCTTACCAGGCATATCTAACAACTGGACTATCCACAGAGGTTCCTCACTAAAAGAATGCAGGACATAAGTAATATGTCCTAAGCAGACTGCCTCAATGCCCTATCCCTGTATTCTGTCTCCTCCAGGCTTTTGAGTGGAGATCTATGCCTGCTATACAGGGCATTGTCAGACCCCCTCTGATGGACCTCCTGCATATCCACAAAACAAAAAGAAGTAAAACAGAGCTCATCCCCAACCCAGTTCATGTGCCACTTGGACAATTGGATGGGAAACCAGAAATCCATCCCTGGTTTGGCACCTATGTCTCTAATGGACAAAGGTAACCTGTAAATGGTTCATCTCCCAGGCCCATGCTTACACTTATCAAGGGTATCAGAACTTTCCATAGATCTGGGATGTATGGCTAGGCTTACAAAGACCCTTGTGGTCGTTAGCCTAGTAAACACCTATGAACCTATATGCGCAATATATGCTTTACTCAGAACAATTCGCAGTCATAGTTTGCATTTTTAAAAAAAGTATATTTATATTGAAGTAAATTATTGTATGTAACATATGATGGTTCTAGTTATCTTTTTCTTTTTTTTTTTTCTCTTACCCTATACCTTATGTCTCTTTTATATTTTTATATGTGTAATCACAATGTTCTGATGTCATAAATTTCTGACAACTGAAAAAATTATTTCCAGCACAGGGAGGTAGGCCAACCAATGCAACTTAGCTTGTCACCTCTCCAATGGCTGCTGCAAAAATAGTCAGCACATCTGGGATGAAACCTGACAGTACTACCTCTGCAGCCCCTGCATGTCCTGGGCCCTCAAAGTCATGTAGGATTACCCCAACAGTTGGTGCAGTGGTATACTCTGGAATATAGGTAGGGGTGGGGATTTTGTAACCCACCAGGAGCTGCCAGGCATGGTGCGTGAGGTTATAAAACGTGCCAATGATGCACACCTCAGCGGTATGGAGATAGATGCTGATTGGAATGCTGAGAAAACAAAAACATCAAGCACTCCAACAGGAAGCTGAGGAAGGGATGGTTATGACAGTTCTGAGGGTGAGGACTAGATTCTCAGTGTCACCATGCTTGATGGGCACGAGCCTCTGATGTCCCCTCCCTATTCCCAATCATGTTGTCCCTCAAACATTTGCACATCTCACCATCCCTGTCTCTGTCTTGTTTGTTCTGTTTGTCTGCACCCTGCTTCCTCACCCACCCTACTTACCTGACCCTGACATAGCTACATGCCTTACCCAACATTCCTCTCTTACTGTAATAAAATCAAATTCACATACACATCTGTCCAGTTTGCACATGTCTTCTCCAAACACTTGATTCAGTCCAATAGGCTATACAACATGATTTTGTGGTTGTCACCCATCTTTGTTGATGTGACAGTCCAAATTCATCCAGTATTCAATCCATGTTCATTTTACATTATTGAAGAAGTGGATAGTCGGGGTCCTTCCTAATTCCCTCCTGCACATTCCTATATTGCTTCTCCTGCTTGTCCCCCATTTTACCATTTTCCTATCTACCCAATTTTCACACCTTTAATCTGGTCAAAAAATTGAAACACACACAACACACATGAATAATAAATCCCTAATAGAGGTCTTCTCTTTTTGTCTTATGCATTTGTATGGAGTTTGTTATCATGCACCAATGTATAGTGATGGTGAATGGCTCTTCATGTCCTTTGGCTTGGTGCAGTTACCTCTGTGCAATGCTGCTTAAACTCACTGCACTAAAGAAACACACAGTTAAAGCAGAGTAAAGGCAATACTTTGAAATAATTACAATTTATTTGGACTGATGTTCGTTTTTATACATTGCTCCACTGTACTCATTGCTTCTCACGTTTTCAAAAACTTATCACATTAGATTATGTAATACCACCCATGTGTAAAAATTTGTGTAAAAAATTAGATTAAGCTGGATTCAAACCCTGTGTCATCTGTTCTCAAAATAAGAGGTGCCTGCTCTTATACCTGCTGCCACAGAGAAGCTAGGCAGCAGGTGTTTTCCTTACACTCAGTACTGTCCAAAGTTCTGACTGCCTTGCCTCTCCGCTTAGGGTGTTTGTGCAGAGAAAGGCAAACAAATAGAAAAGTCACTGTTTTCCAAATTAAGCAGAGACCCGTGTTTGCTCATTGCTCAACTTTATGCAAACGGGGAAGGCTCTTGAATTAATACTTCATGTTTCAAAACGTATGACATAACATTTCATGTATAAAGTACAGCATAAACACCATATTATCTGTCAGCTATTTCTGCCTTTGGCTACTTGCATAAGTACTTCTCAAGTTCAAGTTGTATTCATGCAAAATTAATCTCACATATACACTTTGCCACTGATAGTGCAAACCACCTGCTTGGCATTGCACTATGGAATGAGATGATTGGCATGTATTAGTATGTTTAATGCCCAGTTAGTCTTCATTCCATTATAATGCATGTAAAAACACAACAAAAGGGAAGGCACATGTTTTGTAGGCTCTTAGCACTGAGCATAACACCTTTAGGTTTCATTGAGGTTTATTTGCTATGTTGGTAGGCTTGACAATTTAGCATTGAATAAAAAGGGACTAAGGAGGTGGATAAAGTTTTAGGTAATATTCAGAAGCCTAGAGGAGACAGGTGAGGGCATCCCTTGCAAAGCAACATGGTTTGCTAATCATGTCTTCTGATACTGAAAAATTTTGAATCCCCCTGGAATGACACCAGAGACTAATGCAATAAATGAAGTCAATCATCTTTTTTTCATACTGTGGCATCATCCTTGGTGAAGGCAGAATGCTGCTTAGTGCAAGGCACATACCTGGCTAACACACATATTCAAAGAGATCAATAATGTGTCTCTTCATATAGTCTCAAGTCATTAACGCCCACATGGACTATGATAGATTCATACCAGTACATGCAGTGTAGTGACTTAAATGTGTATGTAATTTGGCAGATCCTGGTTCCAGATAAGCAACTGTCATCTTGTCTTTATTCATTCTGGTGTGTGGAGCATCTGTGTGTCATACAGTGGAGTCGCCTATGACAAGAGTAATGGGTAATGTGTTTGCTTGTTTTATAGCCATTGCCCTTGGGGCTTTATTGGGTATAGGTGCAAGTGTGGTGTTTGGTGTTGCTTTTGGTGAGTGCTTTTGAGATTGCTGAGGATAGGCATTGTCATTTATAGGCTTAGGATAACATTGAGGTTTGGTAAGATTGCTATTTAGTTCCTCAGCATAAGATAGTCTATGTGTGTGGTGGACACTATGTGTGGCAGATGCAGACTATGTGCTCTTGACAACCATGTTTGTATGCATGATTTTTGTCTCCAGTGACATTATGTATATAATTCTCTCACATACTGTGTTTGTTTCCTTAAGGACTAAATGGTTTTCTGTGAACATGAGACAATTGCTACATCGACTCAGCATGCCCATATCTACCAAGCTAGGTGTGGAAACATTTGGAAATTGCATATCTATGTTGTCCAGACCTGCATTTTGGTGGTCTACTGTAGGTCATGGGCTGAATTCTACAGAGGCCTCCTTGGGTGGTCTTGGGGTTTGGCACTAGACTAGGTCAGACTGTGTTAGGATTTTATAGTAATGTTGTTTAATGTGCAAACTAGCTCTTTTTAACTTGTCTCAACACAGTTCTAGGTATAGCTTTATACATGAGCTCATGATTCCACATAGATTATTGAAAAATTATTAACTAGCACTCATTGAATTATAGCAAAACTATCTTATCATATCCATGGGATAGGCAGCAACAAAACAGAGACATCTCAAAGGCAGAAAAATCACCCCATATTAAATTCAAATTCTGAGGTGCAAATTAACAAAAACAAATCTTTATCAGTCAATGAAGTTCAGAATGGATGAATTTCCTTGGCTTTTTTATAACCACAGAGAAACTTCTAGGCAACACTACATCCAAAGACAAAAACACAGCAGAGCACATTAGTTAGGTTTTCATCCTTGAAACAACTCCATGCCTCTAAGGATCGATATTAGTTGGCTTAGAGTTATAACTTGCAAGTCACTGCTTACTTGGTACAAGAATAATGCACTACAAGACTGCTAAAAAGGCAAATACATGTAAGTTTGCAAAACTAGAAAATAAATCTTGAAATATTTTAGGATTAACATTCATAGTACCCAGACATGCTTCCTGTATCACCCATATATTTCCAGTAGCATCTAATATAGTAATAATCTTGACTGTATAGACAGAATACTTGCACAACAGGATCACAGGATCATAGGGTCATAGGAAGTTACTAGTTACTTAATGGTCCTAGGGACCTTGCAAGCCTAGCCAAGTTCTACCATTATTTTCATGATCAGCATCCATTGTCCCTGTCCTTTTCCAAAAGACATACAGGTGGAACCCCTGGGGTGAATTTACGGTTACCCTTCCAATCATCCAGATTGCATTTGAAGAGGCCAGTGAGGTGCTCTGTTTAAAATTAAGTGAGAGTCTGTTCCAAAGGTGTGGCATCCTGTGGGAGACAAATATACCCCTCCAGCACGTTCTATTAATGTCACATACCAAGTTAAGGTCTTTAGAGTGAGTAACCTGTGTCCCATTTGACTTATGAAGATGCAGGATTTCCAGTAAAGCAAAGTCAGAGATTGCCTTGTATGCAAGGCAGAGATCAACTCTGAGTGGTTTACATGAAACAGAATAAGGTGACAGTGATTTCAAATGATCTACATAGGACAGATGCTGAAGACCTTGAATTTTCTTTGTGAGGAACCTTTGTGGTCTCTCCAATTGCTGCAGGTGCTTGAAAGGTACATACCAAAAGGGGCATTGTACTCAATTGTTGGCCTGATGAGGGAAGAGTACAGTCAGCTTATAACTATTTTTTTTTCTGGAGGCAATGTCCTTACTTAGGAGATGAGCAATATAGAATGCCCATGTTACCACTGTGGAGACATAGTGGTCAAAGGTAAGGTTGCAGTCAACTTGTGTGCCCAGGTCTCTTACCACCAAGTGTGTACTTAAGGTGATCCTATGATGTGGTAGTTAGCAGGAACATTGCCCTTACTGAAAGGGATGATAATACATTTTTTGCATTGAGTTTAATGCCATGACTTTAGCACCAATCAATTGTTCGTATAAGACTCACTTGTAGGATGTTGACATCATTTGGAGATTCTATGACTGCTTCCAGTTTGCAGTCAACAGCAAACCTTGTCAGCCACAGACATTTAGTTTTGCTTGTACATCAGAGAAATAGATTCCAAACAGTAGAGGTCCCAGGACTGATCCCAGTGAAACACCACTGGTTACAGGTCTGCTGCTGGAAGTGTATTCCCCTATTTTGACTATATGGGTTCTATCAGTGAGCTAGTTAGTGACCCATCTAACGATATAACGGTTGATACCTAGCTGGTTGAGTTTGTCAATGATGCCTGAGTGGGTGATAGTGTCAAAGGGTGTGACTAAGTCTAGGTAGGCTGTATGCACAAATTTCCCCTCATCCAGGGCCTTGGAGACAGTCTTAAAAAAGTCCACCAGGTTTGACAGGCATGCTCTCCCTTGGACAAATACAAACTGAGTAGGGTCAAGTGTCTGGAAATTACCTACATCATCGTTGATAAGTTCCATGATGATTTGATCCATGGCCTTTCAGATAAGGCTAGTGAGAATAATAGGTCTATAGTTCCTAGGGTCAGTGGAAGCACCACCTTTGTGCAAGGGAATAATGGTGGCTGCTTTCCATTCAGCTGGGATGAAGCTGGTGCTTAGACTATCATTGAAAAGAGTACCCAAAGGTGTTGCTAATTCTTGTTATAGCCCATGTAGGATGCAGCCTGGGATGTTCTCTGACTTCCACAATTTCCTCTCCTTTTCTTTCTCCCTCTCCTTTATACCTTCTAATTACTTTAGTGGTTTACTACCTCCACTTTAAAAATGTTACCTCTCAACTATCCTCCCTCCAAATGGTAACTCTTCTAATCCACAAATAATGCAGATAGTATATGAATTTAACTAATTTTGTTTACTCTACATTTTCTATTAATGTCTTTTCTTTTTACACTATCTTTTTATGTCTTAAATGTTAAATAATGTTAAATAAAGTTGTTCTTTCTTTTATATGATATGTATGTGGAATCCTATGATGTAATATTGTATATTGTCTATTCCCATCATATATTATTCTTTTTTTTGCATATTATGTAACTGTTTTGTCTCAATGTGCAGCTTTTCTCCCCGGGCCTCTGCTGAAAATGGAAATATATCCAGTCAGACTAGCCCGGTTAACAAATGTAAAATAAAAATAAATAAATAAAAATAAATAAATAAATGTTATCAGGTCCCATAGATGCTGTGTTTTTGGCCTTAGAGAGAGTGTTTACAACCTGCGCTTTAGAGGTACAAGTTAGGGGACAGGTGGTAGGGATGTCATGGGGTACGTGTGGTGGAGACAGGCGAGTGAAGTTTTCACAGAACCTCTTGGCCAACAGGTTAACTATGCCCACAGGCTCAGTATATGTGATATTATTAACTACCAGTTGGCACAAATCTGTACCTTTTTTTAGGTTATAGTTGTAATTAAAGACTGTTGTCTTTAGATGAGGAAGCTAATTTGGATTCATATTTGACTTCGGAGGACTTCACAAGAAGTTCTGTTCACTTGCTTAAGCTGAGGACGGAGTGTTTCCAGTTTAGGGCTTGCTCCCTCTTACTCTTAGATAGCAGTTTCGTCCTCTTATTGCAAAGGCTGTTAATGCAGTTGTAGACCAGACAGATTTGCTGTTCCTTGAGGAGCTTGTTTTGGTCCTATCATTTACGGCCAAGTCAATGCAGTTATACAGGTGTTTGTATAAAGCATTG
Source organism: Protopterus annectens (assembly GCF_019279795.1). Lineage (NCBI taxonomy): Eukaryota > Metazoa > Chordata > Ceratodontiformes > Protopteridae > Protopterus > Protopterus annectens. The sequence continues at coordinate 220,331,951 of NC_056730.1, read as the reverse complement.
GTGTGGAATTTGGCATAGTTGCCAGTTCCATTTGAGGGGGGAGGTGCAATGAAGCTATTTATACCATCCCGTAAAATGTTATAATCTGCTTTAGAGAAGTTTTTTTAGTTTAGATATTCTGGGAGGGGTTAGGTGTTATAGTTACTTCGAATGAGACTGACTTGTGGTCAGATCTCACCAGGGAAGACCTCACAGTGGGGGTGCTACAGTGGTCCCACATTATTGGTAAGTACCAGATCCAGGATGCTTGCACCCCATGTGGGGGTGTCAATCAGCTGGTCAAGGGCACTGGAGTTAACGAAACTGAGTAACCTTTAGGCAAGTGAGTTTGAGCATTAGTAATTTATCCAGTCAATGGACGAGTAGTTAAAGTCACCCAAAACCATGGTGTTTGGATGTGTGTATGTGTGTGTGTGTGTGTGTGTGTGTGTGTGTGTGTGTGTGTGTGTGTGTGTGTGTGTATGTGTGTATATATATATATATATATATATATATATATATATATATATATATATATATATATATATAAATAATCATCTCCAAATACGTTGCCTGTGCATGTATATGTGCACGGAAAGTTTAAATTCCACAACAAAACAATGAAGTAAATCCAGCACAGCACCACAACACCATCAACTAAGCCAATTATTGAAGTCAATCATTTTCTGCTTGTATTGAGGCATCACCTTAGGTGAAGGTAAAATGCTGCTTAAGGCTATGGACATACTTGCCTGAGACACATAGCCCGAGAGCTCAGTCATGTATTCTTCATATAGTCCAGAGAGGTATGTCTCAAGTTGTTCACATCAACATGGACTATGACAGAGTCATAGCAATACCTGTTGTTGAGAGACTTGAGTGCATGTGTGATAACGGCATATCCTGGCAATTGGCAGACAGCTGACTGTGACCTTTTCCTTATCCAGCCTGGTGAGAGGGACATTTGTGTGTCTTGCAATGGAATCACCTATAACTAATATGTTTGGTTTTGTGGTTTGCCTTAAAAGCTTGACAGGTGAGACACTGGTGTGTGAGCTATTATGTGTATTCTGTTCTGCAGAGGAAGTATTATGCATGCTTGTGTTTGTGTTTGGGAGGTCTCTGTTGTTTAGGTATGTTTCTGGTGAGGACCGCCACATATGTAGGTATGTGTGATGTGGGTTTGCTCACCTGAAGTGATATGCCTTTTGAAATATCTGTTGATCTCACATGCCTTATTTGATTATCTATTGTAGACTCACCAAGAATATCGCCAGGCTTCATCATCTTCATTTTGAAGTCAATTAATTTTTATTTATTTGTTAGTTTAGGTGACTTGAATTGTAATGTGGGTTCACTAGTACATTCTTTATACTGTCAAATATTTTACCATGTGAACTTCTACTTGTAAGTTGTTAGGACTGAAATGATATGTGTTGGTATTAAGACTATTATTTTAAAGTATATTAACATATACCTAGTTTTTATTTTGTTTTCTCAGTTTAGCTGGGAATTGCTGGTGAAGGCATATTGTGCTTGTTATTCTAAGTGTCTCTATTCTGGTTTAAGTACTTGGGTTCCAAACCAGTTACTTTACATTAGGAGGATTTGTGGTCTAAACTCTTGTGACAGAAGAAGATAGCCTACACCCTTCTAAGCTAGAGATTGTTGGTTGAAGGCCTATTGTGTCTGTCTTCTGAAGTGTCTTAGTTCTGGCTTAAGCACTTGGGCTCTAAAACCAGTTGATTTACATTAGGAAGGTTTGTGGTATAGACTCTTCTAGCAGGAGAGTGTGGCCTACACCATTCTAAGCTGGGAATTGCTGGTGAATTGCAGCTTTTTGTAAACCGTTTTTGCTGTTGTGGCTGCGATTTTATGTAATTTGAATATCTAGCATTTTTCTGTGTCTTTCCTGCCATGTTTTATCTCCATTAACTCATTTAATCTTAACTGGAAGTTGTTTTTCCAAACAGAAAACCTTAAGGGAATTAATAAAATATAAAACCACATTTTAATTGGTTGCAAGGTTTTGGCACACTCTTAATTGGAGTTGCAAGAACTGTAGAGGAAATATCTTATCATAGCCTCAGCACACCCCAGGCAGACTGTAATCATAGGAGACATCAGATTAAATTCAGATATATGGTATAGAAACAGCAATGACTATTAAATTAGCAAAAAAATAAAATAAGAAATCCAGTGAGTTAACAATCTTCAGCAAGTAAGGGTTTTCTTGATTCAGTTTGCAAATGTAGTATAGATTCTAAGCATCACAATATCAAAATATGAATAAAAATCCAGCAGGGACAAAATAATTTCATTTAGCATTCCTGTAACAATATCACAGTTCTAAAGAGTAAAATTGCTTTCCTTAGCTTTTCCACGTGCATATCATGGCTTCTATAGCACAAGAATCACACATTACAAGGTCACAGCACAAATACAGGATGCCTAAATTCAGAAAATTAAAATAAATCTTTACAAATATAAAGTTTAAGTTACAGTAATTGTACTCATTCCTATCTCACGTGTACATTTTTAGTAGCACCTGGTATGGTAATAGACTTGACTGTGTAGTTAAGAGTTATTGCATATATATTAACTTGCTTTCTTTCAATAATTGCATATGACTACAAACTGGCTTTCTGCTGAAGAGTAGAAAATATCTTAATATTCAGAATTTACTTGGTCACAATTAATAACAGTCTAGTTGAAGAACAGAAAATAAAAAGGTGCCCAAGAAAATGCTAGATCAGAATATGTGTGACTACAAGTCAGGTATAGACGCAACCTTTTTTTCTTTCAGCTGAAACATTTCTTACATTTTTTATGACATCTTATATCCAGGAATGCTGTTAATTTCATTCAGATGGACCATTGTCTGCAGTTCCCAAGACGATTGCAAAGCTGAGATCACTGAACCTAATATAGTAGGAATAACTCGGACTTCTCATTCAAGAAATGCTTTACTACATACTGCAAGGATAAATTTACAGTTGCCCATCCAATAATCCAGATTAGTTTCAAATGCTTAGTTTCACATTATAAGGAGTTTATGCCATCAACAGGGGATACTTTGGTTAAGTAATCTATCATGCCAGTTAAAGCCCTTTCTGTGGGTGTTTGTGATTCTGAAAGTCTTATATAGTGACAGGACAACTAGCAGAGTAGAGTCTTTCATTACATGGGAAGCTAGGCAGAGCTCAGTGTATAGGAGTCTGTATGAGGCACAGTATAGTGAGAGGGGCTTTGGAGTATTATCATAGCCCAAGAAGTTTAGTCAGATAATTATCTTGATTAGGAATCTTTGGGGCTCTTCTAGATGAGCATGATGCTTAGATGTGATGAGAAAAGTATAGAGAGGAATTAGAACTTCCCTACTCCTATAGGATATGCATTTAGAAATTAGATATGACATTTGGAAGGACTTTGTGACTATGAATAACATGCAGTTGTCAGAAGATGATTTGTTGCTGATGAAGGTACCAAGACCACTGATGACTAGCATTTTAACAGGATATCTTTAATAGGGCATGAACTAGGGAATTTTTGCTTAAAAAGCAAAACAACACATTTTATCATGAGTGTCCAAAGGAGACAATGTAATTTCACACAGTTTGCAGTCTTTGGCAGACTTAGTGAGTCACAGCCTATCAGCCTTTGCCTTAACATCAAAAAGCAGATGTTAAAGAGGAGAGGGTCAACGACAAAGCCCTGGACAATTCCACTGTATGACATTCTTTTGTGCAGAAGTACTCCACCCCTAACTGTGTGGACAATGTCAATGAGACAGCTGGCTGTCCATAAGACAACACAAGGAGTCATGTTAAGTCACCTAACCTTGTCAATAATACCTGCATGTGTTATGGTAGTGGCGACTTTAGCCAGGTCAACATAAGTAACATAAGTAGTGCGGAAGGAGTTGCCCGTATGTATGACTTCCATGAACTTATCAAAGCAAACAATTGGTTTGAGTAGACAGGGTCCATCTTTAACAAAGACATATTGATTTGGATCACAGGACTGTAGGATCCTTATGTCATGACTTATAAGATCAGTCATGATACAGGCAATGGCCTTACTAATGATACTTGTGGGACATATAGGTCTGTTTGTGGCCAGAGTTATGGAATGGCATCACTGCAGCAGTCTTCCAAGCATATAGTTCATCACTAGTACAGAATCTAAGATTAACTTGAACTACATAGGGGTTTAGCAAAGCTCAATTTCATGCTTAGCAGAAGGCTACTGGCACAATGTTTGGACCCACACTGGGCTGAAGTTGAGAGGAGCTTGGGTTCGAAACTTGGCAGAGTTGTTTCTTTGTAGCTTCTGTAGTATAATGGTCATCACGTCTGCTTCACAAGTAGAAAGTACTGGGTTCAATCCCCAGTGGAACCATTATGCTAGTGCAAGTTAAGAAAATTGGGTAGGCATGATGAAGAGTGAAGAATGATAAGACTTGATCTAGAGAGACTATGCAATAAAGTATGGTCAAGTGGGTAATTTAAGGGATCCAAGGATAGTGCAGTAAGGGTGAAACTGCAGTTGAATTTATTGACTATAATGTTGGTGATGACCTTAAGAAAAGAATAAGGAACATTGTTAGATACTACTTTTGAGAATAACTCACCATTATGTCTGAGATTCCATAGCTAGTAAAAGAAGGCTGTGTGGTTTTCTTTGGTGCAGTTGGCAATTTTTAATCCATAGGTATCTTTACACTGGCCAGCAAATCACCTGATAATTCTGTTAACCTGTTTTACAACCCTTTTGAGAGAAGAGGAGAGATTTTCTTATATAGGTCAACCAGCCTTCTCTATCTATTTTATAATTTATGTAGAAGTTTCACCATAAGTGTTTATTCTTGATGTTTCTGTTGTACTTATGGCAAATGTGAACAGACTCCTCTTTTCATTTGTTATGATGGGACCAGACATCTCAGTTGTGCCTGTTTTGAAGGAATGTACATATTTCCAGGCTAGATTTACCCCTGCACATGATGTACTTATTTTTGGAGGTATGTCCCCATTTTCAAGCTTGATTAACCCCCTTTACACAGTGTTCTGAATCCCTCCTCATTGTACATATTTTTGAAACTGTTTATTACACAGCAAAATATACTACAATATCAATATACTAGCAACATCAATAATTTAAAGAAATACTGCACACACCTTACATCTTCCTTTTTCCAAAGTAAAAATAAATTACATTGTGTGGTAGAGTTCTGCAATACAATTCATTAGTCTACATATTTCATAATCAACTTCAAAAATTCAATAGTGTGATTTAAATAATAAATAAATATCTCTATACTTTCTTCAGGACCTTCCCAAATAATAAAAATGTCATCCAAAAATCTTGTATATAATTTAATAATTTTCCAAAAATAAGAAGTGAAAACATTTTTTCTCCCAAATTAGTTAAATTAGATTAGCATACAACAGGGTCATGCAGTGCCCATGGCAATACATTTTATTTGTTGGATGGTTTCCCATTCAAAATAAATGAAATTATTTTCCAACTCAATTCTCATGAGTTCCAAAAACACATTAAGTTCCTTTCCCTTTAAAAAATCAAAACCATTTAAGCTGTCAAGGAAAAAATCCAAACCCTAATCCATAGGAATGGAGGAAAACAAGTCTAGTATATTTACAGTAAGTAACCATATGTTGTCAGAAACAAGATCCTGAGTTAGGCTGTCCAGAAAGTCCCATGAGTCCTTTACCATGTCTGAATCAACACCCATGGCACCTTTTAAAGACTGATCCACAGGGTGGGCTTTAGAACCACTGGCAGCCACTATTGGCCTGTGAGGTGGATTAATAGTACTTTTGTGAATTTTAGGGATTCTATAAAATATGGTTGTTGTTGTTGTGTCTTTTGGCTTTTCCCGGTTAGGGGTCACCACAGCGGAACTTCGGTTGCTAATGATTGGCAGTTGATTTTTACATTCCGAGTTGCCAGCCCTGACGCACAACCTTCAATGAAGGTATGCTCATTCACGCATGTCTCCACACAGAAGACGCTCTAGCTGAGAGCCGAACCGAACAGAGTCTTACTGTGAGGCGACAATGCTACCGCAGCACCACCACCACGGATATTCTAAAAAAAATATGGTATCCTAGGTTTATCCACTTTTACAAAAGTCATAAATTTTGGGAGTAATCCTATTGTTCAAAAACAGATCTTCATGTATAAGGTCAATTTTCTGATAAGGCATACTTATCTCATTTCTTGAAACTGGGAGGTATGTCTTAACATCCTGCAAAATCTGAAACATACTTGAGGAATAATCTATCATGCCTGCAAGCCCAGAGCCACTGCCCTTATTTGGTTTCATCATTTGGAAATTTGGATTATGAACCAGTTCATCTAACACTTTAATTTCTTCTTGAGTAAGATTATATTTTTTATATCCCTTATTTTTAACCAAAACTTTATACATATGTTAAACATTGTTTTAACATATTATTTAATGTTTACTACATCTTTGTTTGTTTTTGTAGTTTAGGAATATAAAAATAACAGGTTTGAAAGGACAGGTTTCTTTAAATTTTAAGTGAATATTAATTATTATTTTTGGCACCATTTCTAAGAGTATTTAAAGTTCTTTTGCTCTAGTGTGCATTGTTATTCTAAAGATGTCCTGATCAAAGCTGGATGAAAGTGCTTAATTATTTATTGCGTGTGCTATTTTAATAAAGGATTGTTGTGCCGTGGTTAATCAGCAGCCTCCATGTTGTGTGCAGCTTGCCCTTCAACCACCTTTGTTATGGTTATAGGATCATAGGATCATGGGAGGTTAGTAGGCTAATGACCCTATGGCCCTTACAAGCCAAGTTCTACCCTTATTTCCATGATCAGCACCTATCAACCTTGTCCAAGAGGGACATAGGTTTAACCTCTGTGGTGAACTTATGGTTACCCATTCAGTCATCCAGATTGTGTTTGAAGAGGGCCATTGAGGTGTTGTGCTTGACATGAAGCAGGAGATTGTTCCAAAGGTGTGGTAACCTCACAAATATGTCCCTCCAGGAGGTTTTATTAATGTCATATACCAGGTTAAGGCCATTAGAGTGAGTCACCCATGTACAATTTGACATGCAGCATTTCCAATAAAGCAGGGTCAAAGATTGCCTTATATGCAAGGCAGAGATCACCTCTGAGCAGTCTGTAAAATACAGAATAAAGTGACAGTGATTTCAGATAGTCCTTATAGGACATATGCAGAAGACCTTGAATTTACCTTGTGAGGAACCTTTGTGGTCTCTCCAATTGCTGTAGGTGCTTGGAAAGGTACATGCCAAAAGAGAAATTGTACTCAGTTATTGGCCTGATGAGGGAAGAGTGCAGGGAGGTTATAATTTCCTTTTTTCTGGTGGCAATGCCCTTATTTATGAGATGAGTGATATAGAATGCCCTTCTCATCACTGTGGAAATATGCTGATTAAAGGTAAGGTTGATGTCAACCTGTGTGCCCAGGTCTCTCATCACTGAGTGTGTACTTAGGGTGTTATTATTGATGTGGAAGTTAGCAGGAGCATCACTCTTATCGAAAGGGATGATAACACATTTTTTTGCATTAAGTTTAAGGCCATGACTATGGCACCAGTCATTTGTTTGTGTAAGACCCTCTTGTAGGATGTTGACATTGTTTGGAGATTCTATGACCACTCCAAGTTTGGAGTCGTCGTCAAACTTTATCAGCCACAGACCTTTAGTTTTAGCTTGCATGTTAGAGAAATAGATTCCAAACAGTAGATGTCCCAGGACTGATCCCTGTGGAACACCACTGGTTACAGGTCTGCTGTTGGAAGTGGATTCCCCTATTTTGACTATATGGATTCAATCAGTGAGCCAGTTAGTGACCCATCTAATAACATATGGCTTGATACCTAGCTGGGTGAGTTTGTCAATTATGCATGAGTGAGAGGTTCTCAGGTTCAATTCTGAGCTGGGGTGCCTTCTGTGTGGAGACTGCATGTCCTCCCTGCAGTCATGTGGGTTTCCTCCAGGTGCTCTGGTTTCCTCCCACATTCCAAAGACATGTAGTAAGTGGGTTGGACACTCTAAATTGGCCATAGGTGAGAGTGTGTGCATGAATGAGTGGTGCAAATGAAATACCATGGCAGGGCTAGACACCCGGTGGTGTAAACCTTGGCTAGAGATGATTGTCACTGCAGCAGTGACACCCCAACTCCATTTGCAAAAATAGGAAAAAGGGATTGATGATGGATGGATGGATGGATGAATGGCCTTAGTGACTGTCCTGAACAAGTCCTTCAGGTTTAACAGGCATGATCTCCATTTGCCAAATTCAAATTGAGGAGGGTCAAGTGTTTGGAGGTTACCAGTGCCTTTGTTGATAAGGTCCAAGATGATTCTCTCCATGGCCGCAGTTCCTGGGGTCAGTGGAAACACCTCCTTTGTGCAAGGGTATAATGGTGGCCTTTTTCCATTCATCAGGGATGAAACCAGTGCTTAGACTATGACTGAAAAGAGTACCCAATGGCATTGCTATTTCTTGTTTGAGCCCATGAAGGACACATCCTGGGATGTTATCAAGTCCCATGGATGCTGTGCTTTTCACCTTACAGAGGATGTTCATGACCTGCTCTTTAGAGATACAGGATAGAGGACAGGTGGATGGGGTAGGGAAGTGGGAGTGAAGTTTTCTCAGAACCTGTCAGATAAAAGGTTAGCAATGTCCATAGGCTTGGTATATATGGTATTATTAACTATTAGTTTGGCACAAATCTGAGCCTTTCCTTTTAGGTTATGGAAGTAACTAAAGAATGCCTTATGGTTGTCAACAACCTCAAGGTTTTGCTGCTAAACACTAGGCGTCTTAACACAAAATTGCATTCACTGGAAGTAGTCCTCACCTTGGAAGACACAGACATTTGTGCAGTCACAAAGACCTGGTTCAAGCCTGTGGAGAGCATCCCAGACATATTGGGCTACACTTCCTTTCACACGTTCAGACCACAAACTGAAGGTGTAAAAACTTAAAGAGGCAGTGTACCAATATTCATTAACGATAAATACACCTCCAGATTGGTTAGACAGCATTATTCCATGGAGATACTTCAGGTGCAATTAACTGTTGGCTGGACACCTATTCAAGTCATTACAAGCTACAGGACCCCCTCCACGAATCAGGACAACCACTTTACCTATTTTTATCTACTTGGGTCTATCAAGATACATCCAAAACCATGGTTTTGGGTGTCTTTAACTACTCATCCATTGACTGGGGAAATTACTCATGCAGAAACTCACTTGACCAAAGGTTCCTCAACTTCATTAACTCCAATGCCCTGGACCAGCTAGTTGACATCCCCACAAGGGGTGCCAACATTCTGGATCTGGTGCTTACCAATATGGGGGACCACTGTACCACCCCTATTGTGAAGTCTTCCCTGGTGATATCTGACCACATATCAGTCTCATTCAAAGTTACTATCACACCTGACCCCCAGTAGCACAAACTAAACTAAAAAACATCTCCAAAACAGATTATAACCTCTTACAGGATGGTATACATAGCTTCACTGCACCTCCTCCTTTAATTTGAACTGGCAGCTATGCTGAGATCTACACAAGTGCTTTATATAAACACCTGAACAACTGCATTGACTCGGACATACTTGATAGAACTAAAACATAGAAGCATACCTTACATTTTTAGAGTTTTAGAGTTTTGAAAAGGGAGATAGGAATAAATTCCCTATCTTCCCAACCTGACAACAAGTGAAACCAAACAAATAGTACAGGGCACAGTATTAGACAGGCCTCTTTTTTATATTAACTCTCAAGCAAGTAGAAACTAAAGTTATCCGGCATTTACCAACCCCCATGGGTGCCAGTTAACTGAGAGTTTACTGTAGTGACAAGGAGTGCATGTAGATTCCACGCCGAAGGAATGAACAGCCAAAAACTCAACGAGAGAATCAAGTACTGTCAGATAGTGACACTAGTTGATGAAAAACTCAGCCAAGGATCAGCTATTATCACACACACAGCCTGCCCTAGACTGCCACAGATAGCCACTTCCTGACTGTGATGCTGAAGTTCGATTGTGATAGAGATTTAAAAATATATATGCACAATAATCATCCAAACTCAGAATAATAGCTGCTTATTTTGAACAAATGACAATGTCAGACCCTTTTTAAACAAAATAATCTTTACTGAATTATCACTTGTGACATAAGCAATCATACTTTTATGTAAATGAAAACAAACCATATTGATATATTTTTAGTTGCAAACATTATACATCCCTTATAATCTTCTGTACAGTCACTGTCAGTCAAACATTTCATAGCTCATTAAACTCCAACCTTCTCTTAAAACTCATTCCTCCTCCAAAACATTATTCTGCATGTATTCTCCCCACACTTCCAATTTTATTACTATGTAATTTGCTCCTACCCTTTTCTGAAGATCCCACTTCAGTTCTTTATCTCTGTTACTATATTCACTACTTCTAATGCAGTTTGGATTAGACTTTATTTCCATTTTCTAGTAATTTCTTTTTGACAGCCACCAGAATTAAGCTCAGCAAGGCCTTGCTATATCTAGGCAACTCAGATCCTATATCACAACTCAAAGAATCATTTCCTTAGTTACAACAATTTGCTCAGCCAGTATTTCTGACAGAGTAGTCTGTAGGGATTTTTTTAAATCTGCCAACTCATTACAGTAACAAAAAATATGTTCCCAGTTGCCTCTTTTCTCCCCAACATTTGCAAACTACCTGAGGAATAATTATTTGGAGTCTGCTTGGGTTATAAAAATAACTATGTAAACACTTCCAAGCAAAAATCCTAAATCTTGTAGACTTAGTTGCATATTTGGGAGTGTAAAATAGTGTTTCTTAGAAAATTGCTTATCCAGAATCTCTTCACAATCCTTTCTAACCTCCTCTGATTGATTCCTATAGCTATTATACAATATTTTATATGGCCTACTAATTATCCCTTTTTTAACAGCAGATTATGTTCTATATTCAACAGACAACCCCTGTGCCATGTGTTTAATTTAATGCCAGCTTTATTAATTATTTGTATCTCAGATACCAGAATGTAGTAAAATAAAACAATTGGCCACAATAATTTATTTCACCACACACACACACACACACACACACACACACACACACACACACACACACACACACACACACACACACAGCCATCAATTCTAGCCACTTGTATGACTGTGACTGTATATCTCATATGTTTGATTGTGATCAAATTAATGGCTAAATACATAAATAACTGCTACACAGGAATTTATCATCTTATTTCGCTACTGTCAGTTTAACTGACTCCAAACACCCCTGCCACATATGTCTCAGCTTTTTATCATTCGAGAAAAAAGCTAAAAAATAATCATGGACAAAAGAACCAAAATCAGTGGCAACTATTGCCTTTATATACTTAGCAGCTTACTAGAATAGCAGACTTTGCATTAGCATGTTTCTGAGGCTGATAATTCTGGAAGTCAAATGTCTGTCAGCAGAATTTAATGACTGCAGACCTTAGTTATTTGCCAAAAAAAAAAAAAAAACTTTACAAGAAACAGACCAAAATATGTCACAAAAATCCGAAATATTCTGCAAAATCAGGGAAGGCAGAGAGCATATACATTCACACATGCATAGATATGTATATGCACACACACACACACACACACACACACACACACACACACACCCGCGCATGCATACACATACTAATACACACAAATATGATTGATTACAGCCACTTGTATTATTTTGACTATAAACCTCAAGATGTTTAATTGCATCAAACAAAAAAAATGAATGAATGAATTTTGTTTGTGTCTTTCGGCTTTTCCCGGTTAGAGGTCGCCACAGTGGAACTCCGGTCCGCTAATGATTGGTAGTGGATTTTTACGTACCGGGTTACCAGCCCTGACGCACAACCTTCAACGAAGGCACGCCCCATTCACGTATGCCTCCACACAGAAGAAGCTCTAGCTGAGAATCGAATGGGACAATGTCTTGCTATGAGGCGACAACGCTACCGCAGCACCACCACCGCAGTGAATGAATGAATGAATAAAGAATTAATAAATAAATAACTACCAGTCAGAAATTTATCTTCTTGGCTCAATGCTGTTAGAAAACAGTATGTAACCCACTGGACCCCCCCCCCTCACACACACACACACACACACACACACACACACACACACACACACACTTACCTTTCAGCCTCATAGCTCAAGAATCAAGGAGAAAGCTAAAAATAATGGTGGACAAAGGTCTAATCTCAAGGACAGGTACTGCCTTCATATACTTAGCATGCTTTCTTGAAGCCTTTTAGGCCTGTAACTCAGATACCAGTCATCATTATTTAGTGACTACAATTCTCATTTATTTACCTAAAAAGCAACAAATGTTATGAAGAAAAGTCCAATATATGAGGCAAATAATCTGAGAAATTCTGTGAAATCAAGAACAAGTGAGAGTATAAATGATCCCTCATACACAGACATACTCAAACACACACATGGCCATCAATTAAATCCAGTTTCAGGAATCTACACCTCAGATCTTTGAGTGCAGTCAAATGATTGAATATATACATAAATAGCTGTCAAACAGGAATTTATGTTGTTTGCTCACTGCTGTCAGAATACAGTGTGCAACTCACTGTACCCTGCATGACTCTCAATCTCTTAGCTCATAAATCACATAGAAAACTAAAATAATGGACAGAATCTGCAGAATGAGGGACAATTGAGAGCATCTACATTACCACTCTGACCCCCCACACACACATACACACGCACACACGCATCTTCTTATATGTTGCTGGCAGTAAAAGCCAGGGTGCCTTTAAAAAAAGAAAGAAAAAAAGAAAGTATAGTTTAAAAAAAAAAAAACTTTCTCCTACATTAATTTTCTTACACATTATCTCCTTCCTGGTTCCTACACTTTCAGTCAGGCTGTCTCAGTCACCTGAGGTAGCCTGAGCCAATAGGAAGCACTCCTTGCTACTTCAAGCAGCTGACAATTGGGACACTCATTGAGAAATGTTTCTGACAACCTGAAGAGCTCTGCCAAATGGTGCAGAATCTCAGTGTCTTAATGATAGCAGATGGTTTTGAAAATAGCCTGGTAAGTGGATTAAGCAGATTTTTTCTCTCTCAACTCTCCTCAGTTCTCTACTCATGCACACAGTCCTGAGTTCCAAGTACTTAAAACAAAAAGGAAAGTTAACTATTATTTTTAATTTACAAATAATAGTCACCTTCCTTAATTTAGCAGAATTTATTTTCTTTTTTCAGGTTGTTGTTTTTGTTGTTGTGTATTTCGGCTTTTCCCGGTTAGGGGTCGCCACAGCGGAACTCCGGTCCGCTAATGATTGGGGGGGACTTTAATCCAACAGATAGGTTTTTGTATAGGTGGCTCATTGTACTATCATCACAGTTATTTGGAGATTGAGAATGCTGGAGTAGATCAGAAATCCCAAGTCCTGTCTGAACAAGTCCACTCAGTATGTAAGTTTTTGGTAACTGCCTCTGACCAAATTGGATAGATCTATACTTTGCAAGACTTGGTTTGCTAACAAAGTAAACTCTTTCTTGATGAAATTCAAACCAAGGATAGGAAAAGGCAGAAGATGTTGATTATGATTCCAAGTACCTTTCAAATATCATGGGATTTTTCTCATGCAGAGTCTGACAAAAAGAATCATAAGAATGGATGAGGCCATGTGACCCAGAACTCTGAGTAATTCCCTGCTGTAGAGTTTGCCTGAAGAGTCAACTCTAGAAATTGGTGATGGTAAAAGTCTACTTTTCTCTGGAAAGCAGAAACTGTCACATGAGATGCGTCTAAAATGCAACTTAGAAAGATTGACTTGTGAGTAGAGTCTAAACCTGACTTTTTCAGATTTATATTTAAACCTGCCTGCAGAACAGATTCATGATAAAGTGAAGGAATGCCAGAGAGCTGTGAGTAAAAGAAGCTGAAATGAGACAATCAATACAAGTAAGGGTAAATATGAATCCCTTTAAGTCAACAGAAGGCTATGACTGCAGTCATCCACTTTATCTAAACCACAGAGCAGCAGAGGGTCCAAACAGTAAAGAAGTAAATTGAAAATGGAATCTCAGGACAAAGAATCTTAGATCACATATATGACTTTTGTCAGTAGGAGAGGTGAAGATAGGTGTCTTTGAGGTGTAGCATGACCAGATAAGTCTTGGAAACTGGAAAGGGAAAAAAGATGGGAGATAGGAAATTCACCCCGGGGATCACGCCAGTCGCCCTGTGAGACAGGGTCCAGGGAAGTAAATATTGTGGGAAGAAATAGCCAGGGAATTGCTATGGCTAGGCTTGTATAGGCCCTAGGGCCGATAGCCTAGTACCAACCTATGAACTTATGAACCTATATGAGTCAGTAAGGTAAGCATTTTAAATTTTGATAGAAGTAAAAAGGCATTCAGATGTGAAAAGTCTACAATAATGTGCCAAGTGACTGATTTTCTGGGTACCAGAAAAATCATTAAATGGAAACTTTTTCCTTGTTATAAAATTGAATAGGCAATATTACACCCTGAGACCACAGACTGGATAGAATTTGAGAGAACTGATGGATTTGATTCTTTGGAGGAATGGAATACAGGGTGTTTCTACTGTGGTTTGTAATCATGTTGAATTATCCTCAGTGCCCAAAATTCCCATCTGCGATAATATATTAACCTTTGTTAACAAAATGCTATCAGTTATATATAAAAAGTCAGCAAAATGCTTAATATAGCTAAATGCTGAATTACTCTTTGACAAATGGCTGTTCTTCCATGTACTTCTGACTTCTATTTACTTTGCTATAGCTACTATCACATCATTTCACTTTACCTCTTCTACTATCACTTTCTTCTACGTGATATTGACCTCTCACATTACATTTATCCTATGTATTACCTTTTCTCTCTAGCAGACTAAGACCTTTGTTTGGAGTTAACATGCTTATAATTAATGTGCATTATCTCTGTTACATATATGCTTTTATACTTGCTTTGTAAGCAAATTTTCTGTATATTAACATTGTTTCCTTTGTATTTAATTGTTCTCTTATATGTAATGGGTGGCCACGGTGGTGCAGCGGTTACCATTGCTGCCTCACAGCAAGAGGTTCTCTGGTTTGATTCTCGGCTAGGGTGCCTTCTGTGTGGAGTCTGCATGTCCTCCCTGTGGTTGCGTGGGTTTCCTCCGGGTGCTCCAGTTTCCTCCCACATCCCAAAGATATGCAGTAGGTGGATTGGACACTCTAAATTGGCCCTAGGTGTGAGTGTGTGCATGTGTGTGCATTCTGTGGAAGGTTGGGCACCGGGCTGGCAATTCAACACCGTAAAACTCCTCTGCCAATCATGAGCGGACAGATGATCCACTGTGGTGACCCCTAACCGGGAAAGGCTGAAAGAAGAAGAAGAAGTTCTCTTGTATGTAATATTCTGAAGGTTTTCTCCCTGGGCCTCCACTGAAAATGGGCTCTTCATAGGCCCAGTGAACTTTCCTGTTCAACAAATGCAATAAATGCATAAATAAATGAATACATAAATAAAAACAAGCTCCTCAAGGAAGAGCAAACCTGGCCGGTGGACAGCTGCCATTAACAGGCGCTACAATAAGAGGAAGAAATTGCTGTCTAAAAGTAAGAGGGAGTGAGCCATAAAGTGGAAGCATTCCCTCCTCACTTTAAACAGGCAAATACGACCTCTTGTGAAGTCCTCCAAAACTCACTACAAATCCAGATTAGCTTCCTCAACTAAGGACAACCATAAGGTTTTCTTTAGGTACATCTGTGACCTAAAAGGAAAGGCCCAGATTTGTCCCAAACTGATAGTTAATGATGCCACATATACCAAGCCTGTGGACATTGTTAACCAGTTAGCCAGCAGTTTCAGTGGAAACTTCACTCTTCTGTCCCTACAACATTTACCCCAAAACATCCCTACCATCTGTCATCTACCTTGTAGCTGTAAAGAGCAGGTCATGAGTGCCCTCTCTAAGATCAAAAACACAGCATCCTTGGGACCTGATATCCCAGGCTGCATCCTACATGGGCTCAAACAAGAATTAGCAACACCAGCGGGTATTTTTTTCAATCATAGTCTAAGCACTGACTTTAACCCAGCTGAATGGAAAAAGCCCACTGTCATCCCCTTGCAAAAAGGTGGTACTTCCACTGACCCCAAAAGCTGTAGACTTGACTCTACTTGACCCTGCTCAATTTGGATTTGTCAAAGGAAGATCATGCCTGTTAAACTTGGTGTGGACTTATTTGAGGCAGTCGCCAAGGCCATTGATGACAGGAAATCTGTGCATACAGCCTACCTAGACTTAACCAAGGCCTTTGATACTATCCCCTACTCAGGCATAATTGACAAATTCACCCAGCTAGGTATTAATCCATATACCATTAGATGGGTCACTAACTGACCACTGATAGGACCCATATAGTCAAAATAGGGGAATCCACTTCCAACAGCAGACCTGTAACCTGTGGGGTTCCACAGGGATCAGTCCTGGGACCTCTACTGACTGGAATCTATTTCTCAGAAGTGCAAGCTTAAACTAAATGTCTGTGGCTGTCAAAGTTTGCTGATGACTGCAAACTGGGAGCGATCATATTATCTCCAAATGATGTCAACATTCTACAAGTGGATCTTACACAAACAAATCACCGGTGCCAAAGTCATGGCCTTAAACACAATGCAAAAAATGTATTATCATTTGTTTCAGTAAGAGTGATTTTCCTGCTAACTACCACATCAGTAACAACACCCTAAGTACGCAATTAGTGGTGAGAGACCTGGGCACACAGTTGACAGCAACCTTACTTTTGATCACCATGTCTCCACAGTTGTAAGAAGGACTTTTTATGTTGCTCATCTCATAAGTAATGGTATTGCCTCAAAAAAAAAAAAAAAAAAAGTTATAACCTCCCTGCACTCTTCCCTCATCAGGCCAATAATTGAGTACAATGCCCCTGTTGGTATATAGCTTTTCCAAGCACCTGCAGCAACTGGAGAGACCACAAAGATTTCTCACAAGGAAAATTCAAAGTCTTCAGCATCTATCCTATAAGGATTGTCTGAAATCACTGTCACTTTATTCTGTTTCATACAGACTACACAGAGGCAATCTTGGTCTTGCATATAAGGCAATCTTTGACCCTGCTTTATTGGAAATGCTGCATATCCGTAAGTCAAATGGTACACTGCTTACCAACTCTAATGGCTTTAACCTGGTATGTGACATTAATAGAACCTGCTGGAGGGACAGATTTGTCTCCTACAGGTCATCACACCTTTGGAACAGACTCCTTTCAAGCAGAGCACCTCAATGGCCCTCTTCAAATGCAGTCTGGATGATTGGATGGGTAACTGTAAATTTACCCCAGAGGTTCCACCTATGTCCCTCTTGGACAGGAGTGATAGGTGTTGATCATGGAAATAAAGGTAAAACCTGCCTAGGCTTGTAAGGGCCCTAGGGCCATTAGCCTAGTAACCTCCTATGATCCTATGAGCCTAAGTAAGGAATGCACTTCAGGTTTAAAAGCCTACATGTTCTAGTTGAAAGGGACAGTATACATCACATGTTAAAGAAAAAGAGTATAAACACAGGAATTTATAAAGGGGAGCTGAAGATAAGTCTGTTCTATAAAGAATAGAGTGATTTGGAAGAGAAATTTTTGAATCAGATTGAATAGGTTCATAGGTTCATAGGTTCATAGGGTCATAGGCTGGTACTAGGCTATCAGCCATAACAATTCCCTGGCTATTTCTTCCCACAGTATTTACTTCCCTGGACCCCTATCTAGTAGAGCGACTGACGTGATCCTCGGGGTGAATTTCCTATCCCCCATCCAATCATCAAGGTTCCTTTTGAAGAGGACCAAAGACGCCCTCTGCTTGACATGTATGGGAAGTCTATTCCAGAGTCTGGGGAGTCTCTGGGTCAAGAACCTATCCCTCCAGCATGTTTTGTTCATTTTGTTGACAAGGTTTGAATCCCTGGAGTGTGTGTCTCTGAGGAGTTGGGATTTCTTTAAGTGTAGCATGTCTAATAGCTCTGGGTTTGACATGGCCTTGTGAGTAGACGATATGCGACAGAGTATAGGTGGAGTTTTTTTAGATGGTCAACATAGGGCATCTGCTTTAAGCCTGTGATTCTTTTAGTGAGGTATTTCTGTGGCCTTTCCAGTTGTTGCAGATATCTTGAGAGGTACATACCAAACGGGTCATTGTATTCTATAATGGGTCTAATGAGGGATGAGTGCAGTGGGACAATGACCTCCTTTTTTCTGGATGAAAAGCCCTTAGTGATGAGGTGTGCCACATAGAAGGATTTCCTGACTGTTGTGCTGATGTGGTTATCGAAGGTGAGACCACTGTCCACCTGTGTCCTTAAGTCTCTTATCACACTTTTGGTGTTTAGTGCACTGCCACCTATGTGGTAGTTCACAGGTAGATGTTTTTTTTCCAAAGGGGATGACTATACATATCTTGGTATTGAGCTTGAGCCCATGGCTCTGGCACCAAGCATCTGTTTCTGTAAGGCCCTTTTGTAGAATATCCACATCATTTGGGGATTCAGTAATGGCTCCCAGTTTGCAGTCATCCGCGAACTTTGTTAGCCAGAGTCCCTTAGTGTTGGCCTGTAGTTCAGAGAAGTAAATGCCAAACAAGAGCAGTCCCAGGATGAACCCTGAGGTACTCCACTTGTCACTTGTCTGGAGCTGGATTTGGAGTCAGCTACTTTTACAGTGTGGGTTCTGTCAGTAAGCCAGTTGGCAACCCATCGAGTGATGTAGGGATTAATGCCCAGCTTAGTAAGTTTATCTATGATTCCAGACTGGGGGATGGTATCAAAGGCCTTGTCAAGGTCCAGATAGGCTGTGTGGACCACCTTACCCTTGTCCATGGCTCTGGAGACTAATTCAAAGAAGTCATTTAAATGGAATGAAACTTTAAGTATATAGACTGATAAAAATTCATGGGTAAAAACAAAGACACTTTACCCAGTAAGATGAGTGCCAGGCTTAATGCAATTTACTATGCTCAGACTTACATATTTGGCAACTCTCCCCAAACAGATTATTCAACATGGTAGTTCTTTGAGGCTGAATCATTATAAATGTGTAACTAAAGAAACAAATAATATCCATATAGTATGGAGATGCCCTTCCACCAGGATGACATAGAATACAGTAAATGTAGCAATGCGATGGGCGACTAAAATTCATTTGTCAACATGGGAAGATAGAAGCTTCTGGATTTTAGGCCTACCTTACCCAAAGCAAAACAAACAAAGGGCAACCTGGGTCTGGGTCAGGATTGTAGGCTTGTCTTTATTAGGTTATTCTTAAAGTATGGAACTTAATCCCCAATGGAATGACTATTGAAATTCCTTCAGCACTCTGAATGAAGCTCAAAATGGTGCCTGGTGAATGCTGACCAGAAAGAGTGGAAGAAGCATTGGTCAATATTTTAAGAGTAATCTCAGAAGCCATTATGTGTGTGTGTGTGTGTGTGTGTGTGTGTGTGTGTGTGTGTGTGTGTGTGTGTGTGTGTGTGTGTGTGTGTCTGTGTGTGATTAAGAGACCAGGCAAATAAGCTTAGTCTGACTTTTGATATGGACACTCCACCACAACATGGTTAGAGTTAATGCTGAAACACTATATAAATATGAAAGAAGTCATGGATACTTGACAGAACCAAGGGTCAACATCCTTTGGCATTGCTTATTATTCAGCAGTCTGCATACACCTAAATGGGACCTAAACAATGGAAGCTTAAGATCCGCAATTACTGGAAATTCCTTGTTCATGGGGAAAAAATGCAATCTCCAGTCCCTATCATGAATGGTGCTCAGCTAATTATCTGGAACTGTCAGCAAAGGATAGACACACACTGATCTAGTCAGTGTACAACACATGCAGTCTCGGATATCTAAGGGCATAACAGACCTATTATTGCTCAAACTTATGTGGCTGAAAGCCACTTGTCCCTCTAAGAAGTTGGAGATGACTTCACGGAACCGCATACCTAGTTAGCATGGTAGTGTCTTGTTCATTATTAGCATTAACCATTCAAATTGCTCCACCAACTAAAATCAACCATGCATCACCACCCACCAAACTGAGAAAGAGCTATTAATCTGTCAATCCTTTCTGTGTCTGGGCCTGGTGAAATTTTCTGTGTTGAGTTAACTCCTGTGGTGATATAATATTACAAGATAAACGCAGCAAAAGTAACAACTGTTCAAACAATGTAAATGCATGATATTTTTTAATGTAGTCATTGTTGTATATTTAAAATATTCAATAAAGAATGATATTGTTAAAAAAATCATTTTTATTGTTTAAAATGAGGCACAGTATGAGAAACCACACTAAGATTTTCTTAGGCCTACGAAGCTTGGTGATATAATGTATACATTACTTGTGTTGCTC
>NC_056730.1:220301462-220306462 GCF_019279795.1 Protopterus annectens | reverse complement strand
GTCAATATGGTTCTCCAAAAGGAATTTTATGTTCCATTTATTTTTTGTACGTAAAAGATGGTAAAGTGGAGAAAATGTTTTTGGTGCTTTCATCACTTTGCAACAAGAAGAAAGAAGTTCTTAAGTAAAATCTCCTCAATATCCTTGACATCCAACGTGTAGTGCAGTACCATGCTGCTATACCCTCACCATCAAAATTATTGCCCTTTCTCACTACTTGGCTTAACCCACTCCTGATACTTGGAGCATATTTGTGTTTCCTCTGAGTCCATATTTCATCTCTTATGGAGTCCACGAGGAGGGGGGGGGGGTAGCCACAGTCCAAAAACATGGATCACAACTTCTCAATTTGCTCCAGGCACTCTCTATCTTCTGACATCAAATGTGAATCTCTTATGTATTGGCTCTTAACCACATCCTTCTTCTGATGGAGGAGGTGGCATCTGGTAAAGAAATGTGTTTCAATAAGTTGTCTTCCAGTAGATACTAGACAAAACTCTTCGTTGGCACATTTTCTGATATTAACATCAAGGTAGTTATTTCTGTCAAGCTTGCATAAATAAGTAAACTTAAGAAAGAAAAGTACTAGCTTAAAGTGGGGAATAAAATCATCCAGCTCAGCCGTGGTGCCTTGCCAAATAATCAGTAAGTCATCAAGGTGTGATACCCGTGCACTGGCCCAGTAATCAAGGAGCCTCAATCATCACCACTAACACCAGTGAGGGGTGTCCATATAGGGAAAAGATAATAAATACACACACAGTAAAGTATAATTTCCCTTAAGAGCACACAGAGATCACAGTCAGATTCCCCAATGGCACAGCTATAAGGTCCAGATCTCAGGTTAGTGGGCAAGCTAAAACCTCCAGTACCCTCTCTGTCCAACCAGTGCTTCATGTCCCTGTCCAAGTAGCTGACACACACACACTTTGAGATAAGAGTTATATACAACCACACAGACACTCCTGGGGAAGGCTGGCACAGGTTCTCCAGCTGTGCCCCTTTTACCCAGACTATATGGTAGTACCACTTGTCACCACCCACTAATATTTATCAGCTACTAAAAGGCCCTTATGAAAGGGTGTCCAATTATACTGTGCAATATTATAATCCAAATGGTAAGTGTGACTGAACAGCAAGTCTATTGGAGTGACTTTGTACAATATCACTAAATACATGCAATGTACTATTAGAGCTTAAATTATCTCTACACAAAACAGCCGCAGTTGAAAGGTTTAAAAGTATTTAATAATAAATAATAAAAACACAAGACAATACTTCTTACTACACAGTGCTAGACAAGAGTTTAGAGATCACAGAGAAAGACTTAAAATAATACAGTAGAAAAGTTCTGACATCAATACAGAAAAAAAAAATCTAATCTTCCTATTTCCTAGGTAGATAGGTTCATAGGTTCATACTAGGCTATCTGCCCTGGGGCATTTATAAGCCTAGCCCAATTGTGTTTGGCTTACGCCACCCCTTGATTTGAGTATACTGTGCCCTTTTTAAAGTTTCATTTACTGTGCCTCTGTCTAATAGTGACACGGAAGTAATCCCCGGGACAAACCTACGATCCCCCATCCACTCATCAAGATTCTTCTTGAAGAGAGTCAGTGAGGTGCTCTGCCTAACATGAATTGGAATTCTACTCCAGAGCGAAGGGAGCCTCTGGGTTATGAATCAGTCCCTCCAGTATGTTCTATTTATTTCTGTGCTGAGGTTAAAGTCCCTCGAGCGCGTGGCTCTAAGGGATTTAGATTTACTGAGGTGGAGCATGTCCATTAATTCTGGGTTAGACATAGCTTTATATGTCAGGCATAGATCGCCTCGAAGTAGGCGGTATGCAACTGAGTAGAGCTGGAGTTTTTTTAACCAAGCAGCATATGGTATCTGTTTGAGTCCCTTGATCCTCCTGGTGAGATACTTTTGGGGTCTTTCTAATTGCTGCAGGTGTCAGGTAAGGTACATCCCAAAGGGGGCATTGTATTCTATGATGGGCCTGATGAGGGATGAATAAAGGGGCACAATTACCTCTCTTGATCTAGATGTGAATCCTTTCATGATGAGGTGGGCTATGTAGAAGGTCTTTCTAACCACTTTGGCAATGTGGTTGTCAAAGGAGAGATTGCTATCAACTTGGGTCCCCAGATCCCTAATTACTTTCTCTGTACTTAATGGGTTACCACCTATGTGGTAATTTGTGGGCACATTGTTTTTGCCAAAGGGTATGACTATACACTTTTTGGCATTTAGCTTTAGACCATGGCTCTGGCCCCAGTTATCCGTCTCTGCGAGACCTTTTTGAAGGATGTTTGTGTCAGCTGGAGAGTCGATTATGGCACCCAGTTTGCAGTCATCTGCGAACTTGGTGAGCCATAGTCTTCCCACATTGGCCTGTACCTCAGAAAAGTAAATACTGAGCAAGAGAGGTCCCAGGACAGAACCTTGTGGGATGCCACTTGTGACCGGTTTTGAGTCTGACATGGCTCCAGCAACTCTGACTCTGTGGGTTCTGTCTTTGAGTCAGTTTGCGACCCATATTGTGACATAGGGGTTTATATTTAGGCTGGATAGCTTATCTATGATGCCCGAGTGGGGTATTGTGTCAAATGCCTTTGCGAGGTCCAGATAGGCTGTGTGGACTACCTTCCCTTCATCTATGGCCTTGGTGACTGTTTCGAAGAAGTCGACCAGGTTCAAAAGGCAGGATCTGCCCTTGATGAAGACAAATTGGGTAGGATCTAGTGTCTGTAGGTCCCCAATGTCTTTCTTTATGAGTTCCATGATGATCCTCTCCATAGCCTTGCATACTAGGCTAGTCAGGTTTATGGGGCGATAGTTTCCAGGGACAGCAGAGGTGCCACCTTTGTGGAGTGGGACCACTGTTGTTGTACGCCATTCTTTGGGCACATATCCTGTAGTGAGGCTGAGAATGTACAGCAGTTTTACTTGAGGAATTAGTTCTTCTTGGAGTTCATATAGGACACAACCCGAGACGCCATCTGGTCCCATGGAAGCAATGTTTTTTGCTTTGGAGAGGGCGGCCTTCACCTGAGCATCAGAGATGTTTGGGAGGCTGCACACTGCCAGGATAGATACTTGCTCTTTTGAGGGGGAGGGGTGGAGAAGTTTGCACTGAACCTGTCTGCCAGGATATTGGCAATGTCTGTGGGTTGAGTGTATTTTTTGTCATTTAGAATCAACTCAGAACAAGTCTGGGAGTTGCATCCCATGTTCCTAACATAACTGAAAAAAGCCTTATGATTGTCTTTAGTGTCCTGTGCAATTTTTCTCTCGAAGCTGGCCTTGGAGGATTTTATGAGGGATCGTAATTTTTTGCTAGTACTGATCAGAGATGCCTTCCCTTTTAGGGATTTTGCTCTATCATGTAGTAGCTTCCTCCTTCTGTTGTACAGTTTATTTATGGCTGGGGTCCAACAGACTGGATGCCTGTCTTTGGATGATTGGGTCTTGATTTTGTTTGGGATAGCATGATCCATGCATTCCTGGAGATGTCCGTAGAATGTGTTTATATTGGATTCTGCTGTTTGGGCCGTAGTTTCCACTGGCTCTGGGGCCTTGAAGGATTCCACTTCGGTTTTGAGAAGTGTGAAGTTCGCTTTTGAGAAGTTTTTCACTGTGGTTTTCTGGACTGGGGGTGGGGTCGGGATGTGGATATCCAGTGAAATTAATTTATGGTCTGATCTTACCAATGAGGGATATACTTCTGGTATGGAGCATAGAGTCCCCATGTTGGCAATGATCAGGTCTAGTATGTTTTCCCCTCTTGTGGGAGAGGTGACTAGTTGTTCCATAGCATTTGAGTTTATAAATTCCAGGAACCTTTGGGCTAAGGTGCTGGGGCTTGAGTAATGCTCCCAGTCTATGTCTGGGTAGCTGAAGTCACCTAATATAATGGTGTTTGGAGAGATCTTAATGTTCTCCAATGTTTTCAGGAAAGCCGAGTGAGATTCCTGACTTTGAGAGGGTGGTCTGTAGGATGCTATAAACTGAAAAGCAGTCTTGCCCACTGTCAGTTGCACATGGATGGTCTCCGATACTTCATGCAATGCTACTAACCTGGAGGTGTGGCTATCCTTGATAAATATGGAAACTCCCCCTCCTTTTGTGGTTCAGTCTGGGTTTTGGGGCCGAAAAGCATGATATGAGGTATAACCTGGTAGTGCTGGGGTGCTCTCTAGAGCCTTGAAACAGGTTTCTGTCACTGCAAAGTTATCGATATTCTCCATACTGAGGAGAGCTTTGATTGCATGCATCTTGAGGTTAAGACTTCTGGCATTTAGCAGCATTACCCTTAGTTTCTTGTTCCTTATGCTGTCTATGGAGGTGGGTTTGACTTTTGAGCCTTGCCTAAAAAAAGGCACTATGGGGATGGCAAGAGCCTTTGCCAATATCTGAAAGCCCAGGGGTGACAGGTGCAAGCCATCCCTAGTGAAGCAACGTGGCTTGTCGAGCATGTCATCCCAGGCTGACAGACACTGGATCCCCTTTGAATGACACCAAAATTTTAGGCAATTGTTAAAATCGATCATTTTGTCTTTATACTGTGGCATCATTCTAGGTGAGGATAACATGCTGCTCAAGGTCAGGGTCATACCGGCCTGGGCTACATGATCAGAGAGCTCCTCTATGTCTCTTTTCATGTAGTCGAGGGAGGTACGTCTCAGGTCATTCATGCCAGCATGTACAATGACTGAGTCATATTTGTATTTGCTTTGGAGTGACCTGAGTGCTTGCGTTATGTGGCGGATCCTAGCGCCCCACAGGCAGCTCACTGTGACCTTCTCTTTATTCAGCCTGGTGAGTGGGACATCAGTGTGTCTGACAATAGAGTCACCTATTACAAGAGTATCAGGTGTGTTATTCAGCCTTAAGGGCTGTGACTGCTTGGCACACTGACTTTGTGTGCTATGTGTTGTACGTGTTTTGTTTTGGGTAGCGTTTGCTTGGATGTCTGCTTTGGAGGTCTCTGTTGC